>NW_027122855.1:0-114555 GCF_001865355.1 Cryptosporidium andersoni
TACTGGCAGGATCAACCAGGTTGCTACCCTTACTGCAGTAGAGTCAAACCTACTTTAGTCCTGCGGGAGGAAACTTCGGGAACCACTCCTTACTTGGTCATATATCTTAGGACATTGCAGAAGATAGGAACACGAAACAAGAAAATCAAAGGATCCCCCCCCCCTTCGGAGATAAAGTAACGGGATGACTCGCGCATAAAAAGTGCCGAAACAATGTTCCTTAATAACTATGAAAACTGCCCCTCGCACCCTACAAGATAAAAATGGCAGATGTAGACCTCTTCAAAGGTAATATAGAAGAAATACATAAGACCATTCCTACTGGAGTGAAAGAGGAGCGAAGTACTGCCAAGAAGTCCCCTCCCCCCACACCAAAGGAGATCCTTAGGTCAAATGGGGAGTGGAAATCTTGAGCTCCAGGCTTCGAGAGAAAACGGAAACCTAGCTGGATATGTAGTATAACAACTAAGCTACATTTGGGAGCTATCCCACTGCTCTATTATACATAAAATAGCAGCGAAATATCCAAACGTTGTGCGCTCCGGGAACCCCTCCTATAACAACATCAAGGCCCCAAGTGAGGTTCAAATCTTACTATGAAGTCAAACACCGAAAACAAATTTCGGAGAGGCCATATTGAAAATAAGGGAGCCGAGAGTCACACCCCAACAGGCTAAACCTTGCAAAGACTTTATATGGAGACCATAATAGTACACACACCTCAAAGCAGTCAGTGAACCGAATCTCCCCAAAATAAGGCTAGAAACAAATCCAGTTACCAATGAATCTGACAAGAGACACATATCCAACAAGTCGTAGTCACTTCGAACCTTCCCACGGTGAGAACAGGCACTAGTAAACTAAAACAAACTGTCAGCCTCACTTCACATATGTTCTATGATTTCCAGGTTGTAAAGTCTGGAACTAGGAAAAAACTTTTGTTAAGCGCTATTATTACTAGTATTACTAGTTTGTTTTTTTCTCCCATATTAAACTACATTAATATTGTATAGAGTTCAAATAATAGAAATATATACTTTTTTAGGCTAATTATTGATATAAATAAATGAGAGATTCTAGACATGTTGACCATACTCACACGGGGTGATATTTGCCAAATTTTGACACAGGGAATACTGGACACAATTCAAAAATAAACTAAAATGGGACAAATATTTGCTACATGCTTGCAAGAATTTAGAAACAAGGCCCTTCCTTACACACCAAGAAGGGTTCCAAAGAGTAATAGAAATAGTCATATACAAGATAGTACCAGACAAGATAAAAATAAAAAAATAATTTCTAATCCCGTAATACCAAGGCTAAATCTAGACAAAATAAGGGATCACTACTAGGATTGTTGCATTGTCCTGGTAGAGGTGGAATTATGGTCAGCTCTACCCTGCTTATAACTATAAGATATTGTCCTAATAATCCTTTTAATGTGTCGTACAACACTTGTCAAATCATGAACGATAATTCCATCTGCCAGGTTGCTAAAGGTGGCATGATTCTTTGTAGACTCTGACACCTCTAGTAATAATAAGCATTGGTTTAATCTTGACAAGATCTCGTTTAGTAGTTGAGTTATGTCATCTGGTAATAATGTATCTGTGAATGGTTCAAAGCAATGAATAGCTTCTTTAATCCATAAAATCCTAAATTTTAAGTCTGCTAGTGCATTTGAATTATTAACAGTATGATTACTTCTAGATAATGCACTAATTAAAGGTGGTAAAGTATCTGATAATGTTCTTGCAATGCCGAGTAGAACTGGATGACTAATAGGTAATGGCTCATTATCTAACCATATGCATGGATCAAACTTACAAGCTAAATACATAACCCAACTGCCACAATTAGGTGATGACTGTGCCATATCACCTGTTGACAAATTGGCCTGATCTGTAGATATCGCAATTGCAAAAGCCTTATCATATTGTTGCAAATAGAGACAATCTTCAATTTGTCTAGACACATCACCAAAAGAAGATATTTTTGAAGGTGTATCTCTAATAGTTGATGTAGTTACATAATAAGTATTGAAATTTGAATTTGTATGTTCAATTCTGGTTACACTTTCCTGTAATTGAGTTACAGCACTTGTCAAAGTTCCAAAAGAATCTGCAATCACTTGAGCTAAGTCATCTAGCGGGGCTGCTCTTGCAGCTTCGCTTGATCTCTTTAGTATTGACAATTGTTCTGAACAATTATTTGATGAATCAATCAAAGTATTCAAATTTCTTTCAGAATTCTGAACTATAACTGATATTTTATCACCATACTCTATAGTTAATGTTTCTACTTGTCTTAGCATATTAGATAACTTCTTGCTATCCTCCTTCACAGTTTTCTCAAGAGAGTCTACCTTTGTCAAGATAGTCTTTATCTCCTTCTCCATTATACCATATATTTCCTTTATAGAAGAATTAATCAAACATTTAAATTCGGTATTAATACATTTTACTAGGGATTTCTGAATTTCATCCTCTATAGCTGTTTTTATTTGTTGAACAATTGCAGATGTATCTAATATTGATCCATTATCCACTGGGGTTGAGCTGCTTTCAATTTGAGGACTAATTGATCCATGTTCTAAATTTAGAGCCCCAAACAAGGAAGATAAAATATCTGAACGATCTGAAGAAAGAGTTGTCATATTACCATGTTGCAATGATACTGACCCAGGTTTTATTCCAGAATTTTGCATAATTGCAGCATAATAATCAGCAGTTATATCTCTATTTGTATCATTAGATGTCGTATTAGAAGTAATATTACATAAAAACAGGTCTTGTGGTGTAGTGCCATTGTCATACTGTGTATTTGTTAACTTATCTACATCTTCAATTGGTGGTAATATTATAGATTCTAGTCCACCAAAAATATTTGATATAAATAACTCTAAAAAAAGTCTATTTGGTATATCCTTAGATAGATTTTTTTGATTTTTTATATCAATCCATGTGGTATAAGGTGGTGGGCGTATCGCTGCTGCATCTAATAGCCGTGATGGAAGTAAATACATAGCTTTTATTGGTCTTTGTGAGCTCAAATAACAAAGAATGAGCTGATTAGATATCTGAATCCCAATAAAGTCACCCCAAAATGGACCTACAAATCGAAGCTTTGTAGAATTATTCAGAGGTTCTGTAGAGTGTAAAGTAATATTTTGTATTAATTCCAAATCTTCTTCTGTATTAGCAGGGTCTATTGGTAGCTTCCATATATTTATATGGATTATGTTCCCAGTTAATGATAAGATCAAAACTATAAATGCATCTAAAGCCAAAGTATACTTTATATTCTCACGAATAGGAGTTACAGTAACATCAGCCAACTTAGAATTTACTGATAATAAACTATTCCTCCGGAAACTACGGTAATATTCTCCAGGACTAAGCCCTGCTGAAAAAATATCAAAGTGTCCAGTTGTTGTTGTTACAATTACATAATCTACAAGAAAGTAAGCATAACATATCTCACTTGGATCAGTGTAACGAATAATAATTGAATTAGATATATAACTTGAATTATTTGATGTACTTAAACCTGTGGATTCATATTGTAACATATGAGATTCACAAGAAGCTTTATTCCATAATAAAACTACATTATCATTCCAAGCTATAAAGCACCTATCATCCAAAGGGTTCATAGATACATATTTCCATTGAATTCCACCTGAATATAATGTGTTGAAACTATCAGTTTGAATATTTGAAATTGTTAAATCTTTGCCTCTTGAATATATAATATTATTAGATGAAGGTGACAAAGATAGCTTAGTAATGCCAAGTCCTGACAGTCTACTACTGCATTTCGAGCCATTACTCATATCTTCTTGTTTAATGATACCTGAATCCAACATAACAACTCTTGGAGCATCAGAAAACATGTGAACAATGTATTCTCTATTGCATTGAATACAAGATGAGGTTGCTTGTGCTGCAGAAAATGAATGCCAATCTGGTAGCTGAAATGCAGAATTAACATCCGTTATTTGTTGCCAAGTTTTTGCTTTCAGTATTATTATTCCTGACATCCTCAAAGTTGCAACTCTCAAGTTCTTATAAATGACAAAATACAGCCTTAATAGTAAAGTACCACTTTGCCAAACAGGATATCCCGCTTTGTACCTCAGCCAATTATTATTTAAGAGTCCTTATCAATACAGATGCATCTTCTTAACAATTATATTTAAAATTTCTCAATTTATATTAAATTAAACTCTCAATAAGAACTTAGTTCTTAATATAAATGCAATATGTAATGCATCAATATTAAGATATATCCAGACTTTATAAAGAAATATGGCTTTAACATGAAGTAATAAAGATAATAAAAAAAAAATAAAAAAAGTAATAAAATAAAATAAAATCACTAGATCTATAATATAAAGAAAAGTATAAAAAGTATTAATTCTTTCCTACTTTTATGTAGTATATTCTTATTTATAATCCTGTCTCGTTATATCCAAAGCCTTTAGCTTTGCCTCCTCAATATTACCAACCATATAAAATGCCATTTCTGGCAAGTCATCATAATTACCATTTAATAGTTCCTTAAACCCTTTTACTGTATCTTCTAATTCAACAAACCTACCTTCTTTCCCTGTAAATACTTCTGACATGAAAAAAGGTTGAGACAGAAATTTTTGTACCTTCCTAGCACGGGTTACTGTTTGTCTATCTTCATCATTAAGCTCATCTATACCTAATATAGCAATTATATCCTGAAGGGATTTATAATCTTGTAATAACTTTTGCACTTCTCTTGCAACATGGTAATGTTCATAGTCTATAATAGAGGAATCTAACATCCTTGAAGTACTATCCAAAGGGTCTACTGCAGGATAAATACCAAACTCAGCAATTTTTCTTGATAATACAGTTGTAGCATCTAAATGAGCAAATGTTGCAGCTGATGCTGGGTCTGTCAAATCATCAGCTGGTACATATACTGCTTGTACAGATGTTATAGATCCCTTTTTAGTTGTTGTAATCCGTTCTTGTAAAGCTCCTAAGTCAGTTGCTAGAGTTGGTTGATATCCTACTGCTGAGGGCATTCGACCTAAAAAAATAAAATAAAATAAAAAATAAAAGTAATACTCCTCTCTAAAATATACCAGATCAGTCGGTAATTCCAGCTTTTATAGTTTCCATTTATTTCAGCATTATATAAATACTTTGCTTTAAATGGAAATGTACATCATATATGGAAATATTATAAAGAGGATATATTAAATATTTCCTTTAAAACCTACCAAGTAATGCAGATACTTCACTACCAGCCTGAGTAAATCGATATATATTATCTATAAATAGTAAGACATCCTGACCCTTTTCATCCCTAAAATACTCTGCAACAGTTAAACCTGTCAGAGCAACCCTGGCACGCGCACCAGGGGGTTCATTCATTTGACCATATACAAGCGCTGTTTTAGAACCCGTAAAGTCACATTTAGTGTACTTATTACCTTTATAGTCCAATTCCATAGAAATAAATTTCTTCTTATTTACACCAGTTATTAACATTTCATGATATAAATCATTGCCTTCTCTTGTTCTTTCCCCTACACCTGCAAATACTGAATAACCTCCGTGTCTCTTTGCTACATTATTAATTAGTTCCATTATAAGTACTGTTTTACCTACACCAGCACCACCAAAAAGACCAATCTTGCCACCTTTTGCATATGGAGCTAATAAATCAACTACTTTAATACCTGTTATTAATATTGAGGGATCCGTACCTTGTTCAGTATATTCTGGAGCTTTTCTATGTATAGGTAATCTAATTGTAGATTCTATTGGACCACATTCATCCACTGATTCCCCAATAACATTCATTACACGACCTAATGTAGCATCTCCTACTGGTACAGATATTGGATTTCCAGTATCTAATACTGCTTGACCACGCATTAAACCTTCAGTTACATCCATTGCAATTGTACGAACACAATTATCCCCTAAATGCTGAGCTACTTCTAGTACAAGTTTATTTGGATGATCTTGTACTTCTAAAGCATTTAAAACCGATGGTAATATATTATCAAACTTAACATCTACTACAGCTCCAATAATCTGTGATATATATCCTTTTAGATGTATTTTAGAATCAGTTTTATATGTCGAAATATTTCTACTTTTATACTTATATAAGTAAAGATTATCCATATTACACTGATCTTGATAATAATAAGAAAAACTTCTACCTAAATATAAACTTGTAGGAATAAAATAACTTTTAAGATAGCTTGACTTGTTAAATATTGAATAAGTAATTTGATATTTATTAATAAATAAGTTGACCATCCTGATCTGTACTATAAAAGAGAATTATAATAAATTAACACCTAAAATGTGCTATAGATAATTATCCAAATAATTTACTACTAAGGTTTATATAGTTAAATGATTATTCAAATAACCATCAATTAATGTTATAAACTATTTTATGTTTTTTTGTATAAAAGCGCTAATGTCCTTTGTAATATTTACTTGTAATATTTGTGGTATTATGTAACATTATACTCTAGAGTAAACTTTAAATCATTTAAATTTACTAAGACGTTTATTAATAGAAATCTACTTATAATTGTTCAGAAGCAAAAATTATGTTATGAATTTGTTTAAGATAACTAAATTTCTTAGATCTGTAGGCAAGAGTAATATTGCTACAATCAATAATACTGGCTCATTATTACTGACACTATGTTCAACTTATGATTCATATTTTATCAAGACTCCAGTACATACAGTTACTCTACCAGGAAAAGAAGGAGATTTTACTATTAGTTATAATCATTCTCCAACAATTATTCAGTTATCAAGTGGACCTATTATTATAAGACGAAATTTAAGCGAAAATCCCCAATCCTTCTTCATATCTGATGGTTTTCTTTTATATAAGAGGTAAGATTTATAATATATTTAAGATATCAATTAAAAGAGATAGGGTACTTTATATATTTACAACATTTTTGGAATAAAAAAAATAAGAAAGTGAATATATAATTAGAAATTCAGATTTACATTTTATACTTGAGTATTACTTATTAGTATTGTATATTTTTATAGATCTAATGAAAATTTTATTGCAGAAGTTATAGGTATTGAGATATTTCCATTAGAGTACTTTGATAAGAGTTGTGTGAATACATTAATAAAGGATATTGAGAAACAATCTAGAAGTACTCCTTGGGAACTTACAAAATTTCACCTAGGGTAAGCTATATTAAGAAGAAAAAAAAAAGAAAAAAAGTTATTTTAATAAAAATATTTGAATTGGATCTTTAGGCTTCAATTATGTAGAAGATTATTAAATTGTTTAGTTTAAGTTTTAGTTGTTCATTTACTTTTTCTTTTTTTTTATTTTTAAATATATTCCTTATATTATTATTTAGCAATATTATTAGGAAACCTAAAATTATATCTTGTATATATAGACATAAATTTATATTGTATGAAAATATATCTGAAAAGTGGGTTTAGAACTTTAAACTATTATATTATATTATTGAATAAAGGAAGAAAAAAAAATTCTAAATAGAGATTAAGAACGGTAACAGAAGTCATTTTAGGCGGGTTTTTTCTTTGTTTAATTTGGAGGGGGATAATTTAATACTTTCTACTGCAAAGATTTCTATATTCTTAGATTTTTGCAATCAATAGAAAATGACTGCAATAGAAAATGCAGATAATTGGTCACCTGAGGAAGCTGTAGAGAGTGTAAAGATGTTGACTGTTAATGAGTTACAATCACGTATAAGACTTCTAGATGGTGAAGTAAAATTGATGAAGAGTGAGAACAATCGCCTACAACACGAATTAAACCAAATGAATGAGAGAATACGAAGTAATATTGAAAAGATTAAACTGAATCGTCAATTACCATATCTAGTTGCAAATGTTGTGGAATCGTTAGAATTTAATGACGATGACAATAATGAAGGAGAAGGAGTTGATTTTGATGGTGATAAAAATGGTAAATGTATGGTTATAAAGACGTCTTCTAGACAGACTGTATTTTTACCAGTAATAGGATTAGTTCCAGAGGATGAACTTAAACCAGGAGATTTAGTTGGAGTTAATAAGGATAGTTATTTAATTCTTGATAAATTACCTCCAGAATATGATTCTCGAGTAAAAGCAATGGAAGTTGATGAGAGACCTACAGAGGAATATTCAGATGTTGGAGGTCTAGATAAGCAAATACAAGAGTTAGTAGAGGCAATAGTTTTACCTATGACACATAAGGACCGTTTTGATAAGATTGGTATCAAACCTCCAAAAGGAGTACTAATGTATGGTCCTCCAGGAACAGGTAAAACTTTATTAGCTAGGGCATGTGCAGCACAGACAAAAGCTACATTTTTAAAACTTGCAGGGCCTCAATTAGTACAAATGTTTATTGGAGATGGAGCAAAGATGGTTCGTGATGCATTTCAGATAGCTCGTGAGAAAGCTCCTGCAATAATTTTTATAGATGAATTAGATGCTATTGGAATGAAAAGATTTGATAGTGAACATAGTGGAGATAGAGAGGTACAAAGAACCATGCTTGAATTGTTAAATCAGTTGGATGGCTTTAGTTCAGATGATAGAGTAAAAGTTATTGCAGCTACAAATCGTCCAGATACTCTAGATCCTGCCCTACTTAGATCTGGAAGATTAGATCGTAAAGTTGAACTACCACATCCTAATGAAGATGCAAGAGCTCATATTTTACAGATTCATAGCAGAAAGATGAATGTAGATAAAAATGATGTAAATTTTCAGGAATTAGCTCGTTCTACGGATGACTTTAATGGAGCTCAATTAAAAGCTGTTTGTGTAGAGGCAGGAATGACTGCACTTAGAAGAGGAGCTACTATTTTATGTCATGAAGATTTTGTAGAGGGTATTGCAGCTGTATTATCAAAGAAGAAGTCACCTCTAACATATTTTTCTTAAGACTCAAATATAGAGGTTTATTTTATTTTAATATGGTTACAAATAATTTGTTTCTAAACTAGTGAGCCCTAAAATAAGGATATTACATTTTTTTTTTCTTTATAAACATAGGAACTATCAATAAATTGTGTATTTATTGGACATAATGTAATTCAATACAGTTAATTTATACTAATGAATTATGTTATTTAAATATTAGATTTTTAATATAAAAGATAATATTGGCAATATATAACAAATTATTTAATAAGGGTATAAAGAGTTATTAGTTTAGAAGAGGGTAAGTGAAATTATCCTTTAGAATACTAATGCTCTAGGATGAGAAATCTAAGGCTTCTATTGAAGTCAAATACTAATATGTGATATGATTGAAATATCTACAAATCTAGATCTCAAAAATTATGAAAACACAACTAAAGTACCACTGTACATATTTACATATAATTCTTAATCTCTATGCTTTTTTTTTTCATAATTACATGTATATACAAATGATACTTTCTTCTCTTGATTTGATATAATTTTGAGTATTTAATATATTTTCGTATTAACTTCAGATTTCGGCTTTGTATATATATATTTCTTCTTTTAGAGGAAATAGGAATAATGAAAAATAAGAGAAAAAAAAAAATACACACACACAAAATATTCTATATATATATATATATATATATATATATATATAATATCTAGAAAATATGTAATTTTACAAATTTTTCATTAGATCCTCTTTTCTCTATTGAAACTCTACTTTGGAGTTAGTAGTCATTTTCTCATCATCTCCAAAATAAGGGTATGAGTCCCAATTTGGATGTTTCTCAATAATAGAATGTTTCATATTTACTTCTAATATTTCAAAAAAAATCTTTTCAAAATGTTCTTCATTCCATTGAACAGGTATTGGTTTCTTATTTCTATCCAATAATAACCAAGTCACATTTTGAGGAGCTAATTTAAGTAATAATTGTCTACGGTATGCAGTATTTCTAACTGTTCCATTTATTCCAGATTTAGTAAAAGTAGAATTCAAAGTGTTATCATTCCCTCCCAAAATAGAAGATTCATAATTTTGGTTAATAGATTTAGAATCCTTAATTTTAGATTTTCTCTTATTAGGTTTCCACCATTTACTTTTTATAATATCACTAAAATAACTTGCAGCTGAAGAATCACTATTCGTAAAAGATGAAGAATCAAATTCTAAATTGAAATTTTCAGTGGAAATATCTAAATCTAAAGAACCAGTACCATTATCCTCTCGTGCACTTGAAATTCCATCTGAATTTGCTTTAGGTGAAGTTTCTTGACATCTTGAAATTCGACCCTTAACTGCTGTAGATGTAGTTGCAAGATCAATATGTATGTGTCCGAGTCTATTAGATGATACTAGGGCAGTAGCATCCAAAGTTCTATAAGCTTGTTGTAAACTAATTTGTATTAGTTGCTCCATTGATGATGGAATCTCTAAATCCTCACGACACAAAAACTGTGCAATCTGATGAAGATTTAAATGCATTGAAGAGGCTAATTTAAGCCATCTAATAGATACACGCATACTTCGAAGGCATTCATCTCTAATCAAAAGCTTTCTTTTAAGTCTCTCTGCATCTGCATCAGGATCCATATATTTTATTATACGTAATTCTGTCTTACTAAATGGAATATTTGAATGGGGCCAATCATACCAGACCCAATCAAATTGGGCTACATCTAACACATCTGGTAAACATAGACCATGATCAATTGGAACTAATTTATACTTTGTTTTCCTACCATCAGGTGTACTTAAAGGGCTTTCATAAGAGGCTATAGAAATATCACCAAAATGTGTTGTAATAGGTAATTTCATTGTATAATTAGATTGTAAAGGGATAACTAGTATGTTACTGTCATTCCTATCCAAATTAAAAAGACAAATATCTAAAATACCAATTCTATGAACATCTCTAATACTAAATACACATGAATCAAAATTTCCTACTGTCTCACTTGTGGCAATATACTCTTGAAATGCTCCTAATTTCCATCCTGTTTCATAACAATTAGATTTTAACTTGGGTAAAGTTGGTTCAGGATCAAAAATATCACCCATTTGTAAAGTAAATTTGTTCCAACTATTATAATTAAAAGCAGTATGAGAAGCTTCTAATAATGTAGTCTCAGGTACACCAGCAAATCCATGATAGTAACCATCCCAAATTGCAGTTGCAACTTCACGACTTGCTCCTTCACCTGAAAGTACTCCAGATCTAAATCCTTGCTGCCCAAGTTTTCCTTGATAACCTCTAGGATTATTAGGAGCAAATGCCTCTTCATCTAATGGTTTAAACATTGCTACAACTTGTCCCATTGCATTATACATCCTATATGTTGCACCAGTTCCATCAAGGGTTAATTTAGGGTGTACATTACGACTCAAAGCTAATTGTACTTCAGCTAAAATCTTTTGTATCTTTGTAGATAATTTCAATCCTGTACTTCTTAATCCAAAATCTGTCTTACTCATACGTAAAGAATAGTGTAATGGCCGTCTCTGTTTCTCAAATATTTGCATTAGTCTATTATTTGGAATTTCTACTCCCCTATAGAATAATTGAATATCACGAACCCCTGTACTCTTAGGAAGATCTAAATATTTAATAACTAAACGTTTTACCATTTGACAATCATAGAAAGGGTATATAGAAAGAAAAATACGTTTAGATCCATCTAATTCATCTATACACAAGGAAAATTTCTGCATATCATTTATCCCAGCTCTTAAAGCATTATGAGTTGAAAAGTATACCTGTTGAGCTACTGGATAATTCCCTGTAGATATCATCTTTACCAAATAATTTAATATAACCTAAATTACTTAGTTTACATCTCAATATAGACCAATTGTACATTCAAAATAAACATTTCCTTGATATAGTTGCTGGCTAATATGCCTCTAATATTCCCGCCTAAATCTAAATAGCTTTTAATACTACTCTATAAATGCAGTATCTGAATAGGTTTATCACAACAATCCCAAACTTGTGGAAAAAATAGCCTATCAGATCTTAATAGACGTATTTCTTTATTATCTATTGGATCATTGTAAGAATCTACAATCTATAATACAAAATAAGTCAATTATTCAAGATATGTTTATCTTATTCATATTACAAAAGACTTACATGAATAATCCCGTCAGTTATAACTTTTGATAGGATATCTAAGTAATCATTAATTAATGACTCTTTTTGTTTATTATCTATTTCTTGTGTCTAAATGACAAAATTGACATTATATTTAAGCTATTATATGGGGATAATATTAGAAAATTTATTAATATCCCCATTTATCTTTATAATATAATCTAAACTTACTGGAATAAATCTCCCAATATACCATTCAATTAATGATATATCACTTTGAGGTTGATCCCATTGAGATTCTAACTGTTTAAGTCTATAACTTATATTTATACTAAAATGTATATATTTATTCCAAGATATCCGCTTCTAAAGAAAAATAAATAAATATATTTAGAACTTTTACAATTTATTAGAAATATGTAATTACTCTACCTCTATATTATTACTAATATTAGCTGTTCTCATCTTTTTTTTTCTTTTATTTAGATCCTAAGTTCATAATACCATTCTATTAATATTTCAAAGAGTTTTAACTCAGGCGCATGTGGGTAATAGAAAGATGTTATTTTAAATAAAATCCTGTCTATATGACAAAATTTTGTTTCTTATTAAAAAAAAAAAAAAATAATAATAAAATATGGTATATACTACCATAATTATGTTAATATAATTACAGTATATCACTAATATAATCTTGATATCTCTTAATTTCTAGGCTCTCTAAAAATTAAAATAAAAAAGAAATCCAAACTAATTAAAATTATCTTATATATATCATAATATTAATAAGATAAGAATTATTCAGTAATAATAAATTTAAAAATATCAAAATAAATGAGATTATATAAAGTTCAAGAAATATTAGATTTAATTTCAAACCGCCTTAACAAATATTACCGCTTATTGTATTCGTCTCGAGATTTATCTATTTAATAGTATATTGTTGTTTTTACCATTATTTACTGTTAATGTTACTAAATAAATAGACAATAAAATAAATGATGACTAAATCCTAATAATTAACTTCAATTTACCAATTTGAGAGGATAATATGAGTTGATCTTATGTCAATTTACAGTGGCTATAATTAGAATTTTTTTCTACTTTAAATTTGGATGAAATATCCACTAAATGTGATTGATACAAGTTTTATAAGTTGAAATATTTAATAGTTTGTAAATTTAATATTATATAACTATCGAATAGAATTTTTATAAGTATAAGTGTAATCTAATATATATTTGTGATCACTGATATTCAGTATTTTCTGGAACTTTATACTTTAATATTATCAAGATCTTAGATTTAGATTTTTCTTTTTTTCTTTTTTTCTTTTTTAGTAGTCTTCAGTGTTAGCTAATTCCTTTTGGAGTGGTTTGTTTTAATGGATTAACAATTTATACTTTTAATATACCTATTTAATGTATAATTTTTTTGTATAATAAAGTGATATTATCAATTTATAATTTCATTATAAATTAGGGATGAATTTACAATTTCTTATATGGAAGTAGTTGGAAATATTTATAAAGTATTCCTTTTATATAGGGAAGATAATATATATAAAAGATTTTATTAAGTCTATACTATTAAGTACCTGTTCATTATGCAATAATATTACTTACAATTGGAATGACTTATATATTACATTGAATAAATACCAAAATATAGATAATTATATAACAAATATTGAATAAATTAGATAAGTTAAATTACCTATAAATATATTTATTATTATTATAGATAATATTAATATTTCCCCTCTTAGATTATGCTTAATTAATAATTAGGATTGTTTAATAATATATTTTGTAATTTATGTATTCAAAATAGTGAATACACTAAGATTTACTTAGAGTTTATAGTAATAATATTTATAGATGAAATGGATATTTCTTTTTTCTCTTTTATATATAATACAATATAGATCATAATAAGAACTTGGAGCTTAAACTTTAGTAGATACAAATAAAAGAAACTGATATTGTAGGATTATCTAAGTGAAAGTTAGGATTATATTAGAAATATAACTTCATTAAAATGTATAAGATAACTTTTTTTTTTTTAATTCTTATAAAATCACTTAGATTTAATATATATCATACAAGCTCTCTTGATATTATCTAGTAATATTATTGAATAGAATTTTCTCTTTTCCTTTTTTTTCTCTTTTTTATTTTTATGATATTATCAGAAAAGAAAAAAGAAGTAAGAGTAATTATTCTTTCTATTATATTCTAATAAACTAACAATATAAAATATTAAGATCTACTGTATTATTTAGTATTTAAATATAATAAAATTCTCCCCATTCTTGATTGAATCACATATTTTCTTGAATTAATAATAATAAAGGAATTTTCTACTATTAAACTTATAATATTGTTATTATAATAGATGCCTTCTATGCTTTATTATTTTGTAGTACCGTTTTATCCGCCTGATTATTCGCATTATCCCGCCTAGATGAAAGCGTCTCAAATTCTTGTATTATTTCAATCTGTCTCTGAGAAAGTGGTAAATTTGGTAATACTAACTTAAAATTAATTATAAGATCACCATAACCTATACCATTTATTTTCGGTGGGCCTTTAGTTTTAAGAATTTTCTGTGTACCTGGTTTAGTACCTGGTAATATAGACATCTTAATATACCCTAAATTATCTAAGGAAGGAACTTTAACTTCATCCCCTAGAAGACATTGTTTTATTGTTAATGGCACATCAACATGAATATCATCACCAATCCATTTAAATTTAGGATGAGCTTTAATTAATATTGTTATAAATAAATTCCCTGATTTTCCACCTCTATTTCCAGCATGCCCTTGATTTAATATTCTTAATTCCATTCCATGACGTATACCCTTAGGAATATCTATTTGTACTTTTTTTGTTTGAAATTGAACTCCTGTCCCATTACATCCTTTACAAGGGTGTGTAATTATATTACCATATCCATTACATTCTTGACAATGAATTTTAAATACGAATGAACCCCTTTCAAAATCTTTGGTACCTGTTCCATTACAACTTTTACATGTTGATGCTAATGTACCATGATCACATCCACTACCATTACAATTTTTACAATTACATTTTGCTTTTAAATCTATTGTTTTAGAGACTCCATTAATAGATTCCATTAAATTTATTGGTAAATCAATATAAATATTATCTCCACGAAATTGTTTAGTACCAAATACAGAACTAAAGTGAATATTATCTGTTGAATTATCTGAATTATCTGCCATATTCCCCAAAATATCTGTAAAATCTGTAAAAGACCACATTCTACTATTAAATCCATTAATTCCAGATTGTTGTTGAGACCATGCTGAAGCAGCAGCTGGATCATCTGGTAGACAACCAGTAGTATCGAAAAATGAGCGTTTTTTTGGATCACATAAAAGTTCATATGCACTAAAAAGAGAAAAAAAAGTACATGAATAATTTTGTTTATGAAACTAAATAATATTTAGACAATACCTACCTTGTAATTTCTGCCATTTTATTTTTAGCTTCAGGAGTTGGATTTATATCAGGATGAAATTTCTTTGCTAATTCTCGAAATTTCCTTTTTATTTCATTAGTGGATGCTGTTTTAGATATTCCCAAAACTTTATATGGGTTAGAAAATGATTTTGATTTATTAGATGAAAAAAAATTAAGAGGAGTTTTTATATAGAACTTAATTAAAGGTTTCAACATAGTTGAAGTTATATGTCTTTTTATACTCCTAGATAGATATGTTGGGATATATGAACGTATTTGAAGACATGTTGCAGATATCATTATCTTCTCAAGAGAGCTATATTATCATCAATAATACTATCAAGGAGTATTTGACAAGATTCATTTAGGTACAATTTATTTCTATTATAAGCGAGCGAAATAAGGCTAAAAGCGCTTCTAATTTATTGACATGGAGACCATAGTCATAACTGGATTATTCTTCTTTATATTATTAGTTAAAATTTTGCTATAGTATCAATAAATTGATGGACTTACCTTATTTTTTCCTCAATTTATTTAAAAATTATTGGAATTATTACTTGTTTCACCTATAAATTTAAAAATACTGATTTTTTTTTATTTAGTAATATTATCCTTAAATTACTTAAGAAAATTTATTAGATCTATTAATATGGAACTTTATTTACTATAAAAGTGGATTCTTTTTTTTAATTTTATATATTTCTTTGTAATAAATAATGTCTAGATAATACCATTTAACTATAACTTTTTATTATTATGATTTTTTTTTTATTTTTAATATTTACAATTATTTTTTTCTGAAAGTCCACCTTATTTTTGGCGCCTTATGGCGCCAAATAAGTTAGAGAAATATTATTTTCTAATAATAATAGAATTTGAGAGAGTAAAAAAAAAATAAATAAGAAGATATGCTTGAAGACAAAAAGGATCATTTTGAAGGTATATCACTCACAAGTAAATCTGGAACTCAAATTCCATATGGTTTAAATCGTTGTGTATTACTTATAATTTATTGCCTATTTTGTGCATTAACAACATCAGCAATTCAGCAAAATATTTGTATAAGATTAATTCTAGTTAAACTGGGTGCTTATGAATGGTTATGTGATCCAAATTCTACTGAAAATTTACCTACTGGTGCAAAGTGTAGATTACAAGATAACCATTTAACTACTTGTTGGACAGCAGGTATAATGGCTCCGAATTTGGTTTTATCTGTTTTAGGATTTGGTAGATTATTTGATTATATAGGCCCAAAGTATACTGGAATAACTGGCCAAGTAATGTTTATGTTAGGTATAATTATATTCTGTATTAGTAATGTAAATTTACCACTTTATCCATTAGGATTTATTTTAATTGGAATCCCTCAAGGTCCAATATTTAATAGTGTAATATCAATAGCAAATCTTTTTCCAAATCATAGTAATCAAATCATTTCACTATTAAGTACTATGGGAGATTTATCAGCCTCTGTTTTTTATTGTATTTATTATATTCATGAATATTCAAAAGCAAATTTAAAAGGTATACTTATATTTTATGCATTATTTGTATGTGGATCATTAACTTTAGTTGCAATATTTTTAATTCCTAAGATTTCTTTTGAAAAATATATTGATAATAATGAGAATATAATAGATAATGAATCTCATAGATTATCTATTGAAACAGATAGTTCTTCAGAATCAAACAAATCATCTATTAAACCTTATTTACATTCTGCATCATTTAAAACGCAATTAATATCATCATATTTTTTATTATTATTACCATATTTTACTCTTACAGTATTCCGATCTGATTCAATAAAAGCTTGTTTAGATGCATTTCTTTTAGAATCAAATTCTGAAAATATTAATGAAGTTCGTTATCATATGTCAATATTTTCAACTATTCAATGTTTTTCTTTTATATTCTCATTGGCTAATGGTTTTGTTATGGATTTTATTGGAGTCGCAAAAGGTTTAATTTTACAGAATACATTTGGAGTTATTGTTTCACTTTTTTTTATATTTCCAAATGGTAGTACTCGTATTTTATCATTCTTTATTTATTTTGCATATAGTAGTTGTATATATGCAGCTGCATATTGTTATTTGGCAAAATGTTTTGGATTTTCTAATATTAATTTTTTAATGGCATTGATTACAGGGCCTGTAGGGTTCTTATACATTGTCATACCTCTAATGTATGGCCATTTGGATTCATCTAATTATTTCTATTTTCATTTATTTTATGTCGGAATTTCCATATTAATGTATATAACCCCTATTAATATGTTAATTAATAAACCTGAAAATTATAAACCTAAAGTATTAATGAGAGATGTCAAATCAGTATTAATTCCAGTTAATAATAGAAATAATGATACTGAGCAATGTAATGTTTAGAAAAATTAAATATATTTATTTTAATATTATTAAATCTTCATTATAGAATGTGTTATTTTACTTATCACTTTAAAGTCAATATTTAATTAAATAGTCAAATTTTGAAATTAAATTAAAGAATTATTAGGTAATAAACATTTACTATTTATTCATACTATACTATAGCCTTAAAGAACATTGAAAGAAATACAAATGAGATAAAGCATTGTAAGAAGAAATAAAACACTTCAAATGCAAGTATAAATGAAAATGTAAAGGCTATTGAACTTCCAGTTATTAATGCTAAAGCAATCTTAACTGCTTCTCCTAATACTGAAAAAGCCAATAAAGGACGAATTGCTTGAAAACTCATTCTTGCTAATAAAGTGATATATTCCCTTAAATTTGTAAATATTGAAGATGTAAAATTTAAGATATCAATAAAGTATATAAATCTTAAAGGTAATATTATGATATTAAGATTTTCATAATATTTTGAGAATCCGGTACTTTTATATTCTGTATTAAGTAACTTTTCATATTTATTTAATTTATCTATATTGTTATTGTTATTGTTATTGTATTCTGTTATTTTATCTTTATATTCTTTATTACTTAGATCTTGTTCTCTACTTTTCAAGTAAAAATTGGAGAATTTCTCTATATTTCCAAACTTTGGTATAAAAGTATGAATCCAAACTTTGTTATAACAAAAAATTGGAATATAGTCATTTGATCTAAGTGGAAATTTGCAATTATTTAATCTATTTGAATATAATCTAAGAAATCTTATTGAAAAATTTTGCATTAATAAATAAATAAAACTATTAAAAGATTACATTTAAAAACATAAAAATTAAATATTTCGTGTTAGCGGGCATTTTCAGCCGCCAAAAGGAATATGACTATTGTAAGTTTTCGGACTGTTTATCCTGAATATATTGGATATGGTATTTAAGGATACCTCCCATTGTATTATTATCAAAATATCATATATACTATAACTAATAATAATATTTTATAAGAGAAAATTAAAAATGATATCAAATGACCACATTAAGAAATTTTTGTCAGATGTAATTTCTATCTAAGTGTTTAATTTAGTAAAATTAATCAAAAGAATATCTATTTACTTATTAAGTGTTATTAATAAAAAAAAGTATACTTTCAGACTTTTAATAAGAAACTTCAAAAAGAAAAAAAAAATCTAGTATTATGTCCTAGGGTAGGGTATTATTTTCCCGCCTGGTCTGGACAAGACTCTTGCAGCATGTATTGAATTTTTTCCTTTATTATATTGTAACATATAAAGTTTTTATTTTATTTATAGACTTTAGTGTTATATACTTGGAGTGTTAATAGATTAGTTCTTTCTATCTCTATAAAGAGATCTTCTTATCAGGGAAGTAGAAAACTTTGAAGAGTGGAGAGTTACAATAAATCTTCACATACTAATATTACTAAAATGACAAATCCTGTAGCAATTAATACACACAACCATGATAAAGGAAATAATTATGAGAAAAAAGAACTTCAGATAAGACAAGAGCATAATGAAGATAATGGATGTCCTAGTGATGAAAAATATAATACAACAGATTTGATATACGCAGCTATGTGTACTAAGTGTGCTGGAGAGTTAGAACATGAGAAAAATCCTGAGAAATCTTATTGTAACCCGAGGAGAATTAGTGGTATTGAACAAGTCTCTAGGGGTTTAATAATTGAAAGTAAATCATTTATTGATGCTAATAGATGTATGGCTAAATATCTAAATCAAAATGGACAAGATAGTTCAGATTTATGTTCAAGCCCAGAAGAAAAAACTAAAAATAGTGAATATACTAAGGAAGTAGGATATTCTTCAAAAAATAATGATATTTCACATACTAATCATTGTTTATTTGATAGGACCTGCCTAATTCAGGAACACGCCCTAAAAAATCGTAATATTAATGATTATTATGACTTAAATTTAGGAAATCTTGGTAGAGGATCTTATGGATCAGTTGTTAAAGCTATTGACAAACAATCTGGGGCTTATAGAGCTGTAAAAGTAATTTTTAAACCAAAATTAGAGAATATAAATAGATTAAAAAGAGAAATTTTAATAATGAAACGTTTAGATCATCCAAATATTATCAAATTATTTGAAGTTTTTGAGGATACAAATTATCTATACTTTGTAATGGAAATTTGTACTGGAGGTGAATTATTTGACCGTATAATAAAAAGAGGACATTTTTCAGAACGTTATGCAGCTATAATAATGAGACAAGTATTTAGTGCTATAGCCTATTGTCATGCCAATGAATTTATGCATAGGGATTTAAAACCTGAAAATCTTTTATTTGCCGATTCATCAACAAATTCACTTTTAAAAGTTATTGATTGGGGTTTTGCAGCTAAATGTCCAAAATCACACAAATTTACATCAATTGTTGGAACCCCATATTATGTAGCTCCTGAGGTATTATCTGGAAGTTATAGTAAATTATGCGATTTATGGAGTGCTGGTGTTATTTTATATATTTTATTGTGTGGTTATCCTCCATTTCATGGTAAAGATAATACTGAGATTTTAAGGAGGGTAAAGACTGGAAAATATTCTTTTGAGCATAATAGTTGGAAATACATATCAGACTCAGCAAAAGATTTAATAAAACGTCTTTTAATGTTGGATCCAAATTGTCGTATTACTGCTCAGGATGCTTTATGTCATCCTTGGTTAAAAGCACTAATTTCTAAGCCTGTATCAATAGAATCAGAATATTTTACAAGTGATATTTGTAATTTATTATTAAAAAGATTTAGAGATTTTCAAAGGCAGAATAAGTTAAAAAAATTAGCTTTGACATGTGTAGCTTATCATCTTAGTGATGCAGATATTGGAGCTTTGCAGAATTTATTTAGTACACTTGATCGGAATGGTGATGGTGTTTTATCAATTAGTGAAATGAGAAGTGCTTTACATAAAATACAACATGTAGCTCAATTTGGAGATGATATTGATGCTTTACTCCTAGAATTAGATACTGATGGTAATGGAAGAATTGATTATACTGAATTTCTTGCTGCATCTATTGATCATAAGTTATATGAACAAGAATCACTTTGTAAAGCTGCATTTAAAGTTTTTGATTTAGATATGGATGGACGTATTAGCCCATCTGAATTACACAGAGTACTTAATAGTACTTTTATGCAGGAAGCTTTTGAAAGATCTACTATACAATCTCTTTTAAAAGAAGTAGATACAAATCAAGATGGATATATAGATTTTAATGAATTTATGGATATGATGATAGGAGAAAAAGATAGGCATATAAATGGAGTTATAAAGTCACAAGAATCTCCTAATGTACGAGTAAATAATTCAACTATTACAAAACACAGCTTCTTTTCTGGAATTTTAGATATTGCAGATATTTTAAAAAGTAAATTTGATACTTCTAACTAATAAGAATAAAATTTGGATCTTCTCTTTTCCCTTTTTCTTCGATATAACTTTAGATATTTTATTAGGTACTTGATTACTATTAGTTACTTTAAGTACTAATATAAAGTTGATTTTAAATAAAAATAAAAAGAGGTCCAAATAGAAAGATCTCTATATAATAAATTTGATCATATTTGTAAATATATAGGCCTTAAATATGATGGATTCAAGCCTCTATATTATGATTATAAATCCACAATACTATGTCTGATGTATTAGGCGCTTAATATATGATGCATTACATGGGAATTTTTAATTTAACCACCAGGGGCTTGAGGGGAATAATAGGTTTATAACCTAATATAAAAAATCTTGAACTTTTAGAATAAGAATTGATTAAATTATATATTTAAAAATGTTATATACCAATTTAAAATTCTTACTTATTTTTGGTGAGGTTTTATTAAGTTTACCGTTATTTAAGATAACACAAGCTTCATTTGTTCATAATTATACTGAAGTTATATCAAATAATCATACATCATGGTTTAATTTACCAATGCTAAATGATTTTTTGAACTATGAAACTAACTCTAAGGATTTGAGCTCTGAACTCAATGATGTTTCTAAGATAATAAGACTGGCACCATCTACAAACTTAAAAGATTCTAACTGGATTCCATTTAATATAGAAGACTTTATTTCTATCTTTAAATCAAAACTTCAAAGTACTAAAGCAGAAAATAATTCAACTATACAAAATAAATATAATACCATTATAAAATATTTAGAATCTATAAATCCTCTACACAATAAGGTAAAAGATAATGATACAATAAACTCAGATAAAAAAAGTCAGTGGAATGAATATTTTAATCTTCCTATGGGTATTTTTAATAAAACTAATAAGAACAAAAATCAAAATGTGCCAATAACTGAAAGCATAAGTATTACAAAGGCAAATAATCAAAATTTAAATAAAACAAAAATAAAAAATGAACAAAATGTAGATCTATTAGAGAAAAAAAATAAAGTAGATATTTGCAATATTTCTATAGTTACTGCATATAAAGATTGTATTGGGGAATGTAAAAGGAAATTGAAGAAATCTCAAAGAGATACAGGAGGAATTACTCCACTGCATATTTCAGAGCTCAATACTTGCTTTCAAGGCTGCAAATATAATGCTGAACATTCAGCAGATTGTGAGCTATCAGCTGAGACTATTAAATTAATAAATGAAGAAATTCAACTTCCTGTTCCAACAATACGTCGTAATATTAAAAAAGAAAAGAATAAGCATGGAATATTATATAGATATATATTTGGGCCATTTATAAGATTGTGTATTTCCATATTATTTTGTTTAGTAGGAATAATTGGTATACTGTATTATTTCAGACAATACAAGCTATATCCACGATTTGCAGATACAATTACAAGAATAATTGAGTCATATTACACTGAAGAAGAAAGAAGAAGAGCTATTTTCGAAGGGAATAATTTCCCTCAAAAACCAAGTGTAGATTGGAAAAGATCTCTTAATTATATTATACGTTTAAATTTTTTACCAAATTTTTTTGCTACTAATTTATCTTGGTTAGTTCCCCAGAGAAGAGATATCAATCAACCCATTGATTCATCTAATTATATACAGATGAGCTGAGAATTTAAGATATTTACTAATGTATTTATTTTTATGAAAAGATTAATAGAGGATTTGATCACTAGTTTATTTCAAATTACAAATTTGAATGGATTTTATAAGAGATCTTTACTAATATTTCATTTTGCTTAATTTTTTAGTAAATTGGGAATATTGAAATTAATGTTTAAACAAATGATTATTAATATTATAAAATGAAATTTATTAACATCCATTGATTATTTTATTATCAAATTACTGTACTATTTGTGTGATAACAAATAATATAGTGAAATATATACTTTTGTTTTAAAATATCAGCAAAATATTGGAGAACTACTACTCGAAACTATATATTAAAAATAAGGAATTTTCCATAAATGGCTAGTAGTAGGAGCTATGAAAGGTGATTTACTAAGATTAACCTAAGGCTTCTTTTTATCAAATGAATTTGATTAATAATCACAACTGATCTAACAATAATTAGTACTTTAAAATTTATTAAAATGGATTTTGTTTGATCTATCAGGAAGATTTACTACTTAGTTTGATATAATATTTTAAATATTTACTTTTTCTAAAAGGTTAAAAAAAAGATGTTATACTTATTTTGAAGTTTATGTTTGAAGTTTTATAACTTTTTGTTAGAAATAAGTTAAATATATTATTCAGTAATTCAATCTATCTTAAAAGGTTTAATTATACTAAAAGAAACTAAATCTAGATCAACGTGTAACTTTTTTAAGAAAATTATAATATGTATATAAAGTAAAAGTATCACTTAAATATTAATTTATTTACTTTTTACTTTTTACTTTTTTTAGTAAGATTAATAAAATAATTGATTATTGGTTATTAAACACAAATAAGATTTACTATTAAAGTACAGATTTGAACAAAATAAAACTTTAAGTGAATAGAATAATTGAGATAAAATATTATAGACTAATAGGAGCAAGAAAGTTACCTATGTAATAGTTCAATTATATTAGGATCACACTAATTGTAGTTAATTAGTAGATTAATTTTAAGGAAGATTAAAAAGTGTTAATAAAACACTAATTTTGCTATAAGCTAGTCTAAATATAAAACTTTAATATGGAAAAAAAAATATATTTTTAGTATATGCTTATTAAATCTATTAAATAAGTGTATTAATGAAAATAAGAAATAATTTTATAATCACTTTTAAACCAACTTTTAACTTCAATGTTTCTTAAGAAAATATAAGATATGAGAGTAATATTAGATTTTATTAAATATATATTAAAAAGTTTTGTTATTATAAATCTCTTCTAACTAAGCTTATAAATTATATTAAAAAAATACTTGAATATATCTAAGTGGATTATAAACTAAATGGTCGATACATATGTTTTGTGAATATCTTAGAATTTGTATTATTCACACTTAAAGTCTAAGTAATTTAATATTCACTTTTTCCATGTAATAATATATCCAAATATCTTGTACTTCATCAAGTTATATCTTACTTAAACTTACTCATTTAAACAAAGTTTTAAGAGAATATGAATAAATTGAATAGATTAGTACTGCAATGAGATGTGCTGATCTCCTCTTTGGGAATTTGAAGAAAAATATTACTTCAAAAAGATCAATCCATATTAATAACTTCTTATTCTGATATTATATCTTCTGAAGATTGTGAATATTTCTGAGATGAATATGGAATATTATCTATTTCAGTTTGATCTTGCTTCAATTGTTCAATTGCAGCCTTATATTCATCACTGGAAACTAATGGGTTAAAACCGTCCATAATTTTCCATAATAAAAAAAATCCAGCATCTCTACTTCTCCAATAGTTAGTGTGGGACTGAAGAAATGCAAGAGAGGAAATATAGTGTTCAGTAATACCTTCTTGTAACTGGTAATCAAATCTTACAGGACAATTTGGAATTTCTTCTTGTTTCAACATTGAGAAATTCTCATTAGTTTCTTCAATGCTTGTGTATTCTAGAGGGCTTCTATTTGTAGTTGGGGAAACATTTTTTATTGAATCACAATTTCGAATTGAGTTTAGACCTCTTCCTGCTGATATTTGACTTTTAAAGCGAGATATAACAGATTCATCATATAAATTCTTAACTTTTTGTTCACTTGAGACTACATTTACTTCAAGAGTGGACTTGAGCTCTTCACTATCATTTCCCCAACCCAGTATTCCACCCAATACTACATTTGATATAGATGATGTGATTCCACTAATTCCATCATAAAGTGCTCTCCTTGCATTTTCCATGTCTTTGTCCCACTGATGATATGTACGTTTAGCTAAATTTCTCCAATATGGTAATACTACAGGTTCTGGTAAAGGGCTTATACCGGGATAAAGTAGAGGTTCCAATCTATATGCTACAGGATCGTATGGATGAAAAATATTATATACTTTTAAATTAGAAATTTTCTTTAAAATAGATGTATCATTATTTTGATTTTGTTGTACCAGGCCTAAATCTTTTGAAAAAGTAAGTCCAGATTTCAAATATTCAGGAAAAATCATTACTAATAGAGCTGGTAGAGGAGAACCCCATAAAAACAAGTGATCAACAACAAATTCTAATTCTGGAATAGGGGATCTAGTCACACGAGTTTGTTGCCTAGCTGCTAATTCATATGCTATTATACTCCCCAAAGAGTGTCCAATAAGAACAACATTTGGTTCCTCCTTTGTTCTAAATCTATATTCCCTAATCTTTGAGTTCAATTGTTTGGCAACTTCAGCTACAATAAAGTCACCATATCTTGGAACCATGAAATATAATAAGTCCCCAAAAGCTCTATTTAAAAACATACGATTATCTCTTTTATTTTGCAGAGTTATTTTATCAAACATGTTATCTTGAAATGCTACAAGTGGACTTTTCCAATCAACTGTGTCAACTGTTATGTCAATATCTACTTCCCAAAACCAATGAGCCTTAATAGATTCAAGTTGATAAACAAATTCTTCTCTATTTTTTGCAATCGTATTTTCATTACTTCCAATACCATGTACTAAAAGTATTACATGAGGTGGACGTTTACACTTTCTTGGTAAAAATGGACCATAACCTTCTATAACTGGTGCTTTTTTTTCTAATAACTCATTAGAGTCACAATTATTACTTTTTAAAGTTAGATTTGTGGGTCGATCTATTGTATATGCTCTTGACATTGTATCTGTAGCAGATGAAGTTTTTGAAGTTATAGATGGTACTCTTGTAAAAGGATATTTGTACTTTTTGTTATCATTTAAACTCCCTTCAAAGCTATTCATATTTAAGGAGTTTGTTTCACTTGACGCATTATTTAAATTTCTCCTCAATATTTTAAGATTTGAACCTATTCCAAGATGAATAGATGATTCACATTTAGAGCTGAATTCATCATTTTCATCAGTAATATCCATACTCTGCCCATTTGCCAACTTTTCTGTAATATTATTATCAGAATCAATATTATTAGAAATATTATATTCATATTTACTAGTAGTAGAGGTGGAGTTGTATTTCCTATCATCCCTTACTAAAGGATATTTAAAATTTGCATAGCTTTCAGTTATATCTTTCCTATGAAATACACTTATTGACTCTATATCTTTGTACCCAGTTACACAACATTCTCCCTTATACGTTTCATAATTTGAGTTAGATCCTGGAGGCAAATGGTGAATAGAACTTTTATAATTATCAGTATTCAATATTACAGAAGTAATAGATACATAACTTTCCAAAGAATCCCCAGATTCATTAATCTCAACTTCTTCATCAGTCTGTAAATCTTCAAAATCTTGTAGGCTAAATCCAATCGAGACTTCACTCCTTTTAGACTCAGTATCCCCACTCCTCGGCCCTTCTGATACTATGCTCATTCAAAAGAGCTTAATAAGCCTAATATATTATCTAAATTCTAAATATTCTAAGTAAATATTTTGGCATTACAGTTATATAAAAAAAATTATATTAAGGTTCAAAAGAGAATTTCCTAAAGTACCCTAACATGGGATATTCTACTATCAGGATTAACAGTTAACTCATCTGTTACCGCCTTATTACTTTTTGAAGGGAGGGGGGGAGTCTATAGTGTTGCTGTAGTTTAGTGGCAGAATTTGTTGCATGCAAATGCAACAAAATTTACATACTCTCTCGTCCAGTACAATTTTGTTTTAAAAAAAGAAAAAAGTACTAAATCTAGTTCTAATTTAAAATATGACTAGACAGGATGTAAGTTTAAATATTTTGGAAAATGAGGTAAATAAAGATGGTAAAGCGGAATTAAATAACAATGAAAGTCAAAAAATAGATAAGGAAGAATTTTCAGGCCTTTCGGTTTCTCCTATTACAACAAGGGTTCATTCTCTACTTAGAAATAATTATCAGTATATATTTTTAAGGTATATAATAAAATTAGTGAACTTGGATAATCTTTTAAAAAGTGGTCCAATTAGGATAAATATTGGTACAAAAATAAGACAGCTAATTGAAAAATTCATAAGTCATCCTATAGTAAGAGTATGGTTTGCTCTCTTAACTTTGGCTGTAATGATTTTAAATGAGATTAGGCTGTTATTTACTGAGTCATATACTGATGAAGCCTTTAAAGGTATCTTTGGTTTCATTATAAGTAATAGGGTAATTGAGATTATACTGTATACTATCGCTATGGATGGATATTTATACGTATATCTTATATTTGATTTGTTCTCTTTGGCATTATTATTAGTTAACTTAAGTTATTGTTTTTTATCATCTTTTACACCTGTTGATGTGCTTAATAATAGTATTGATAATTATTACATATTTTCTCAAATTAGAAATTTTGGACCAAATGCACAAATTTCTCTTACAACTTCTATAACTCAAGCTTTTAGATTTATTTTATTATTTGAAGGTGATAATATATATAACTTTATTACAAACTATAATTCATATAAGGGAGTTATCATTGCACAAGATTCTGATAATGCATATGAAAGAAAATCTTATTTTATGTGTAATTACAATGAGATGTATAATGGTTTAGTAGATAATTTAGAACATGTGACAAATAAAAATAACTGTAATCGAGGAAATTTTAAGTTATCAAAGATTATAGAGAAAAAAGTTGCGTTATTTGCATTATTTGCAGTGATAGTATATCCATTATTTGTACCTGCAGTTTGGATTTCTATAAATACAGCAGCATTTTCTGGAGTTCAAGATTTGGGCCAATGGTCTAATCTTAGAAATCAAAATCCAGGTGATGAGACATGGCCAAATGCATATATGGTTAGTCTTGCATACTATACATATAGAAATAGTATTGGCACCCCATCTAAATGGATGAAACTAGTTGCTATTCAGGCACCATTTCCATTAAATAACAATCCTACATGTAATGGATGCCCAAAATCAAGTTTAGAAGTAATAACGAACGCTATTTCTATTATAACAAGCTCTGATATACCCTCTTGGCTTATTCAAATATTGTCTCTACCAACAATATCTCAAGGTATATCACTCATACCATTGGAAAATTTCAAGAATATTAGAAATTTCGCATTAAGACAATATCAAATGCAAATATGCATGAGAAGTGGACTAAATGCTATTGTAAGCCCAGAACTGAAATGTCCGGAAGATTTGATTGCAAATATTACTGCTGTTTTTGATATAACAAATATGATTCAAATGGGAGCTGGACTAACTTTAGGAGTTGTGTTTATCAGTTTTTTTGCATTTTTGATCTTTACTATTGTTATACAAAAAGTACTTGATACGCAAGTCTATAGCATAGTGAACAAAATTAACGGAACATTAATGGCTATATCAAATAATCCCCTTCTTGCGATGAATCTTTCAAGTATGAATAAATTTTATTATGAAGATAATTATTTATATAATAAAATGACTAACAAAACTACTAAAATACAATTAAACAAAAAACTCAAGAAATTTGGCTCAAAGAAAAATGAAGATATAGATAAATTTTCAACCAATATACTAGAGAATACATTTACTAAATTGGGAACTCTTTTAGCTGTAGGATTAGGATCTGCTGGGGCAAATATAATAGCTCAAAATTTAAAAGATGACAGAGTTAATATCAAAATTCCTGGAAAGGAAATTACGGCTATTTATGGATTTTGTGATATTAGAAATTTTACAGATGCAACGGAAGTTCTCGGAGAAAAAGTAATGCCATTTGTTAATCAAGTAGCTGAAGTAGTCCATGGAATTGTTCATGAATTTGGAGGGGCAGCAAATAAAAATGTTGGTGATGCATTTTTATTTGTTTGGAAGTCAGAGTCCAAATGGGTTGATATGAAAAACTTACAGGCTGATATGGCAGTCATGTCATTTATACAAGTAATCATTGAGATTGCAACATGTAAGAAATTGATTAAATATTCGTCAAATAGACTACTTCAAGAACGTCTACCAAATTATAAGGTCACGTTGGGGTTTGGACTGCACTTTGGGTGGGCTATTGAAGGTGCTATTGGATCTGAGCTTAAAATTGATGCATCATATTTATCACCAAATGTTAACTTGGCCTCAAGACTTGAGGAAGCAACGAAACATTATAAAGTACATTTATTATTTTCTCAGCAAGTATTTGAACAGTTATCTATTTCAATGAAATGCTACTGTCGTCTTGTAGATTGTGTAACTCTTAAAGGAAGCATTACTCCATTGTATCTTTATACGATAGATATTGATACAGACCTACATACAGATATTAGTTCAGATAATAATTTTGAAAATATAGAAGATAATGATGAAAGTATATTTGAAAGAACAAGAAGACATGAAATGATGCAGCAAGCAGATTTTAGAATTCATAGCTTATTTCATACAAGTGCTATATTAAAACAAATGAGAGCACACCTTTTTGAAGATTTTCAGCAAGTATATGAAAAAGGGATTCAATATTATTTGTCAGGAGAATGGGATAAATCAAGAAAAATATTGCAATATCTCGATAATGAGTGTATGAAAAGGTGGAATAAATCTGATGGTCCTACTCAAACTATCTTAAAATATATGGAATCTTATCAGTATAATGCACCATATGATTGGAAAGGTTTCCGAAAGTGGGATGAGAAATAATAGTAAACCAAATGAAAATTCAATTATATTTTGTCATAACTGGTGTTAAAAAAAAGTTATATCTAATTTAGTAAGCTCTTTAAATTTATATAACTTGAAATTTGTTCAATATTTGAAGTAATCTTGGAAGGATCACTATCAAATCCTAAGTTATGAAATAAAGGTAGAGTATGAATTAATTTAGTATTCCAAAATAGTATATCAGTGGAATATTGTTGAATAATTCCCCTCGGATCTAGTATATTAGCTGCATGTGTATCATTGCCATCTTTGACAAGTTTTTGTATGGATGCCAGTTGTTGCTTTGCTGTAGTGATTTGGTTTTCGCAAATATTGTATATACCTTGATAAATAAGTTCCATACTATTGTAAATAACGGAAGTAAAAAATTCTTGTATTTTATGGAGAATAAAGTCATCAATATTCTCTATAACTGAACTTAATACATTATCGGAAAATTTAAGAAATACTTGCAAAGGTTTTATAGCATTATCAACAAAACTACTTGGTTGAAGACTAGTTTTTTCTTCTTCGTTACAATTATTCATATCTAAAATTTGTTTTGAGTTACCTGATATTCTATATAAACAAGTACTAGCTCTTATTCCAGGGCTAAATATATTCATTGTTTGTTTATATAAATATTCCCCTATAACAGGTTTTATATTATTTACAACATTAGTATCTATATGGTAATATAGTCCATTTTCAAGAATATCTTTACTAATTTTCTGTTTTAATACCTCTATATTAATTATATTTGGTACTTTTTTCCATTTAAATTGATCTATTCCCATACTCAAGTATTCACTATGTAATATATTCATATGATGAAATAGTTCCTTTATGAACATATTTCTAATCCAATTTGTAAATGTAAACATATCTAGAAGAATAAATATAATATGTTCAGGTTTCGTATTATTACCCCAGACTAATTCTTTCGTCTGTGAAGATTCCTTAAGGTGATTTTCATCACTTCCGTTCTCTAAAATTCCAGGTGTATAATCACAGGAGCTTACTACTACCGAGTTGCTATCCTTAATAAAATCACTTATTTTCAAAAATGACAAAATATAAGATGCATAATCATAAAATAGTGTAACACATGCATACAAGCAACGAGAAAACAAAGGAACCATACACCTAGAAGGGGGCAAAGGTGTATCTGGCTGAATTGCTGCAACTCCTAGTATCCATCTCACTTGTTTAGTTACTTCAACCGTATATTTGAGCCAGTATTTAGTTTTCTCATGAATATAAACCTTATTAAATTCAACTTTTTCATTTTTAATAATTATTCTCCTGCTTAATAAATTTCTGTATATTAAGTTCCAATATGTTCCGAATTTCCACCTTTTCGTGTATATATTGGCATCTTGGTTTTCTCTAAATGCAATAATTAGTTGTAAATCTAAACATGGTAAATAGCTTTGTACATAATTTTTCGAGTTAACCAAAATTTGTTCACATGATTCAATAAAATTTACAATAGAAATAATTTGATGTAGATATAGATCCATAGGAGCAGCTGGACTTGCCAATGATGAGTTCATTATTGTCTCAACTTTGCTAATGCAATAAATAAGAACTCCTTTTGCAAACCAATCTATGCAAATTTTAACATTTTTTTTACAAGGCATCATAAGAATACTTGCAGCAATAGTTTGAATAGTCATTTTTAAAGATTCGCTTAAAAGTAAATTTTCTACATGTTTGATTGCTGATAAAAATGGAATTTTGTCATTAAAAAATTTTGAAAAGTCAGAATTTGAAAATATTTCTGTATCTAATTTCTTATGAGTCAACTTAATGAATTCTTCATGCAAATTTAGAATATTCAAAGAATGGCATATAAGTCTTCCATTAGAAGTGAGTAGACTAGTATTATCAGATTTTACCAAGTTTGAGAAATCTTTATCAAGTCCAATAAACACTTTTGATGCTTCTAAAATATAAGATTTGAGGTCTAAAATGAATTCATCGCAAAATTTCAGACACTTCTTAATGTAATATCCAGATTTCCTATTATATTTATCGGGTAGCTCCAAAACAGACTTTTTGTCTGAGTCTTGGATTTTTACAACTTCTTGCATTATACTATCTGAAATCTTTCTAAGCTTAGTAGTCCTTTTAATAGTGAAATAAATAACCACTACTAATATGAAAGAAATTTTACCTAAGCTTACTGCTTTATTTAATGCAAAACAATCTACTATGCTTTGTAATTTTGTCCTTAGAGTTTTTGAGTATTGTTCACATGACTTATAAAATGATAATTCTAGTTTACAAAATTTAAAATAATCATATTCAAAAACTAACTTGTTCAGACGTTTTTCATAGTTCTGGAATATATCTGATATCTGATTTAAGGTGCTGTACACTTCACTTTCATAAGGTTGTAAACTAGGCACAAGACTATCAATTAAAGGTTGCATCTCAGTAGCTATATCCATATAATCTCCATAAGCAGTATTAAGTAGTTGTGCTATATTTTCATCTTCTTCTTTCAGGTGTGATGAAAGTGCATCGCGTAGTCTTTTGATATCCATTTCATGACGATAATTCTCTACCAATGCTTCTGGAGTAGCAAAATTACTAACTTTAATGATTGAGCTTAAGTTATCATAATTACGATTTTCACAATATGATTCCATAATTGAAAATCCTAGCTATAAAATTGCCAATTTTTCACTTCTTCCCTATGTTCTTAAAGTGTATAATTTAGCGCCCAAAGTATATAATATTGAACTTCAAGAAATATTACTTTTTTAACTTAAAGTAAAATGATTATTTCAGATATCCTGAATTTGTTTAAACTAGCTTTTAATAGGGATGGAATTTGTTAGGTCATCTATATATACTGAAGAGATAACAGATCATGGTATTTTGCACAATGAAGTAAATATTAAATCTTCCAAAGAAGAGAGACTGGAAGAAATCCAGTCAAGCCTTCCAGAATATTCACGTGGTAAGTATTAATTGTAGATTTTTTTATATCCTAATTGGAATTTCCTATATTACTTTTTAATATTGTTTTTTTCTTTATCTAGTTGACATAAGATGGTAAGTTCTAACTGGATTTCGTTATATGTAAACAATTGGAAATAACTATTGGAAATAAACACTTTAATATTTATAATTATAGGGGTAAGGTTGATAATAAAATATCTACTAGAGATGGAGAGGATACCTGTGCTGGTTTGTTGGTAACTGAAGATGACCTTGAGTATTACAATAGTATGTATGAATCACGAAGACGCCAGGAAGAACAGAGATTGAGAGAAGAAGAAGAAATTAGAAGGAATTTTGAGCAATTTCGTAGGAGAAGAAGTAAGATGATATCAGGGGAATTTTTAACTATGAGAGATTTTAACTTCGAACAAGATACTGAAATTAAAACTTCCGGTGCTAAGGGATACAACACAGATATACAAATACCTCATACAATAAAAATTAAAAACAAACTTAAAACTAACAATACAAGTGGTCAAATTCTAAAATCACTCTTTGCTGGATATAGTGATGAAGATACCGAGTAATTTACATAATTTCGTACCTAATGTAGACAAATACCAGGTAGTTTGTAAATGATCACATTGGACAGTGAATTGTATTATGTTTAAACAAAGTATGGTGAAGACAATATCTATAAATAAATATTTTCATCTACTTCTTATCAAAGTCTATAATTTTATTAAATTCCTAATCGGGTAAAGATAATTAGATAATAAGATTTGAAAATTGTGTACATAAAATTCCACACTTGCCACTAGATAGCATCTTATTGTTCACTACTTACCTACCATGGTACCGCGTTCGTTACTTGCGCCTACATTATTGACGCCACTCCCCACAAAACACTTATTTGTAGGTACTTGCAGCTACTTACTAAAAGAAGATACTACAGATTACACTGAAAAGAATATTGAAACATGCAAGATGGTAATAGTATGACCCCAAGTAGAGATCCCCATTTTGAGAATTTCAGTGTGAGTATAGGTAATGATACTTTTTCTCAGGCTGGAGTAAGCTCAGTAGGTGTACCTAGCTTAAGAACTATCCCTAGTTCTCAAAAATTGGGTAGAGGCGATTTAGGAGATATAGGTCGTATAAGAACTAGTCGTATTGAGTCATTATGTGGAGCATCATCTGTAAATCGCTTGGACGCTATAGGGGAAGCAGAAATAAGACTAGAAGGGGAAACTGAATTTAAAGATCTATTCTTGACCTTTTTAAGAACGTTTGTAGCTCAAGAAGGTGATATAATTAGTCATTATAGTCGTTCAAGGAGTTCTTCAACTCAACTAGAAGGCTACCATTCTACCTATATGGGGTTACTAAGGAAGTTGTTGGAAACTCAACTAACAGTTGAAGCAAATCAAGATGATAACAAATATATGAATGGCTTGAATGGCTATAGTTTTGATATAAGCTTAAGGCATTTAAAAGAATTTAATCAGAGCCTATTTGTGAACACTATATCATCTCCTAGTGATGCTATTGTGTATATGGATGAAGTTTTGGAGAGTGAAATTGAAAATTTGCTTGGAGAGGAATATTTAAAGGAGTTTTCGCTTCCAAAAGTTAGGGTATTTGATAATCCAAAAATCTCAAATGCAAGAGAGATTAATCCTTCAGATATTGAGCAGTTAATAAGTATTAGAGGGATTATAATCCGTTGTTCCGATATAATTCCAGAGATGCAAAAAGCTACATTTAGATGTACAAGTAACTATGATGTCAATGGGACTAGTACAACTTGTCAACACAGAGAATATAGATTACTAGTTGGAGGGGAAATTGATGAACCGATTATTTGTCCTGTATGTAATAACAAGTACTCTTTTGAATTATTACATAACTCTTGTCAATTTTCGAATAAGCAAATTTTGAAGATTCAAGAGCTTCCAGATATGATACCTCCTGGAGAGACTCCTCATACAGTTCTTGCTTATGTATATGATGAAATGGTTGATAGATCACGACCAGGGGATCGAGTGGAAATTACAGGGATAGTGAAAGCTTCCGGAGTGAGGTTAGTATCTAGAATGAGATTACTTAAGTCAGTATTTCGCACATATATTGATATTCTTCATATTCACAAGAATATTTCGAGTAATCTATATTCTATTGCTGGAAATAATTTTTTAGAAACTATGAACGATGTTGATAATGACTCTGGAAGAGTGTACCTGAGTCAATTTGAGGATAATGAGGAAAAAAGGGTCTTTGACAATGTAGATTTCAATGACTCAAGTAAAGATAGAAGTGGGGATAATGGAAGTATTAGCATTGAATTAAATACAAAAAAGGGTCATAATACTTTATATACAAAAGAGATGGTGGCAGAATTTAAGGAAATGGCAAAAGATCCACAATTGTATGAGAAGTTGGCAAATTCAATTGCTCCAAGTATTTGGGAAAATGAAGATGTTAAAAAGGGATTATTATGCCAACTATTTGGCGGAAGTAAGAAAAACTTGTTAAATACAGCTACGAATATTGTAACGAATTCACTAGATAATTTCCAAAATAATGACTCAGGTCTTAGCCGTCAAGAGATAAATATTTTGCTCTGTGGTGATCCAAGTACTGCTAAATCCCAACTACTGCAATATATTCATAAACTAAGCCCTAGAGGATATTATATTAGTGGAAAAGGTAGCTCAGCTGTAGGATTAACAGCTTATATTACAAAAGATCCTGAAACTAAAGAGCTAGTTCTAGAAAGTGGAGCTTTAGTTTTGAGTGATCGTGGGATTTGTTGTATAGATGAATTTGACAAGATGGACGATTCTTCTAGGAGTATACTTCATGAAGCAATGGAACAACAGACGGTTAGTATTGCAAAGGCTGGTATTATCTGCTCTTTAAATGCTAGGGTTGCAATTTTGGCGTCAGCTAACCCTATTGCAAGTCGCTACGATCCATATAGAAATGTAGTGGAAAATTTAAATTTACCTCCATCTTTGATGTCTAGATTTGATCTTATATATTTAGTGCTTGATAATCATAGTGAAGAGTCAGATAGAAAGCTTGCTCAACATTTATGTTCACTATACACTATACAACCAAGAGAATTAAATACTTCAAATTCTGGAGTCCCTCCCAACACTTTTTCTAAAGAAAAGATTAGTCGCTATATAAGCTATTGCAAGCAATATTGCAACCCTAAGCTATCTACAGAAGCTTGTCATCAACTAATACAGAATTATATATCAATGAGGCGACAAGGGGTGAGTGGTGAGATAAGTCACTATAATAAAACTGTAACAGCAACTCCAAGACAACTTGAAAGTCTGATTAGGATATCTGAAGCCTTGGCAAAAATGCAACTTAGTGACTGGGTTGAAAAATTACATGTTGATGAGGCTACACGTCTTATGAAGGTGGCTACTTATAGTGCTTTAATAGACCCTATAACAGGGTTGATCGATATGGAGCAGTTAACTATAGGGTATGCTGGTAGAGAAAGGGAGTTACAAGAGAAAATAATGCAGATAATTCTAGATTCTCTTAGTGAACACCATGATGGGGTAACAATGGATGGTTTGGTAGCTTTGACACAAGATATATTATCTTCAAATAAAAAGGATTTTACATATAACTCAAGTGTTTATGATCTTAAGAAAGATATATCGAGAAGTATAGATCTGTTGATAGCTAATGGGAATATTAGGAAAGTTTCAGCTGGAAAATATAAATTAGCTCCAACAAAGAGATAGAATGTGATTAAAGGACAAATATATATTTAATTAGAGTTTTGAAATATATAATTTAATATGTTTATATATCTAAGAAGTGATTCTTATAGTCCTACAGAAATTTTGTTCTGACATTCTAATCTCAAAATATATACTTGTTTTTTCAGTGACTTACATAGTAACTATTGTGATTCGCGAAATAGATTCTGGCTTCATACTAACATATTATAGGATATTTTGTTATTTTTAATTGTTTAATATATATTTTATTGATATATTGATATTGTATTGTTTGACTTCCACATTCTACAATATATAAGTTTTCAAAGGTAAATTTCTTTATAATATATAACAAGACCTATTGAAATTTTATACAACTAGATTACCAAGAGTATAATTGCTTGCTCTTTTGTGAGAAGGGAATGATACCCAAGATTCGCACTTTTTAGATGGTACATTTGCTTCTATATTACCCTTATCTAAAACTCTGTTAGTCTGAATATCCCCTTTTTTATCTAAATTGTTAAGTACAGAGTAAATAAGTTGAATAATCTGACTTTTTTCGTGATCCTTTACATTAAGAAACTCTTTAAGTAAATTCAGAATATCTAGAGTCTTCTCATTTGTTGAAAATAGTATATTGTGTTTTTGTTGTCTCCTTTGAAATTGTTCATCTAACAAATTTAAAATATCCTGTTTATAACTATTTTTTTCTTGTTTAAGAATTCCCATATAGTTTTGAATAGTTTTATCATCTCCCCTATTTATCAAAGTACTGATTTCTGCTTGAGTCTTTCCTAAGTTTAAATTTTCTTGGATAGATTTCAGTATTTTCAAGTCATTTTCTTCGAAACTTAGATGATTTCTAAGTACTAAATTTAAATTATTGAAATAATCAATATCTTTTTTCAATTCATCAATATATATATTATTGTCAACTAACTTTGTCTGCTGATATTCCAAACAAGCAACTAGTTGTTCATTTTCTTTAGTTAGCTTATCACGTTGTTTTCTAAGGTTAGTTAGCCTCATGTTAGTTTCTTGTATCTGGTTACTGTATGTTTCATGTTGCTTTGAGTGATTACTAATAATATCTTTTAAATCTTGAATTTCTTTCTTCATTTCATCAAGCTGAAATTCGTTGCACATATTTGGAGCTTTTGAAGCAAATATAGGATTACTTGAAGGTGAATCTTTTGGAGATGAGGTGCTGCAGTAAGTATATATTTCAACTGATTTATTCGTCCCCTTTTTCTCGTTAGAATGTATATGATTATCATTATTAACATCTTTATTACCATTCCATGCGGTATTATTAAATTTCATTTTATTAGCTGTTTCCTCTATATTTCGGTTTTCCAGTATATTTTGAATTTTGATCATCTCATTAGATATATGAAGCAAAATCTTTGCAGACAGTGGCTTATATACAACTTCATTTGTCTGGAGTTTTAGTTCAATATAAGCCACTGCAATGAGAAATTCCAGCATGCTAAGTTTTCCATCTGCATCAGTGTCTGCAAGATCCCAAATCTTCAACAAATCTGGACGAGGAATTTGAGATTTTACCAAAAAATTAAAAACATCGTCACGTTCAATGAGTCCATCTGAGTTTTTATCTAAATTTCTAAATATTCTAATGTAATTCTCAATCTGAATCTTTGTTAATAGTAAAGGATTAGGTTTGTATGTTGTGGTATTCCCATTATTTTGTAAACTATTATAAGTACTTTCTAGTCTAGATTCCAAGTTTTTTGAGTTCCATAGTGATGAAATATCAAAAAATGGTAATTTTAAGGGGATTTTATTATAAATTGAAGAATTTGGATATTTTTGTTCGTATTGGTAAAGTGCAATAAGCCTACAAGCAACTCCAAACTCATTAAAGTTCAAAATACCACGATTATGAATATCAACAATACTCCAAATTTGGCGAAGAATTTCTCTAGATAAACCAGACGTACGGAAGAATCTTGCAGTCATCATACCTACAGGAGGTATCTCACAAATTGCAGAATCCCTTAAGGATGTATGTGTTTTTTCTTCAAGCTCGCTAAATCTTTGAATCATTAAATACCAAGTCTCATAGCAAACAATTTCCTCGGATGAAAACTCTATATCTTGAAAATCTTCTAAATCTATTTCACTATAGAAATCATTAGAGTACTCTGGAATATTTGCTTGATCATTTAAATAGGTCCTATTATTGCTTTTGTCAGCTAAATTGCTACTCATATCTTTGTCATTACTGAAATATTATTTAGAATCCTAAAATATATCTGTTCTCACTTGCAGTTTAAATTGTGGCCCACCATTATCTATAGGACTCAAACACAAAAATGTAAATATCCCGCTAATAACTGGTTGTATACTAAAACTGCACGCCTATGTTGAAATTCGCAAGATTAAAGTAGCAGATAGTATATAACTAGATGATAAAATTTTGAAAAATTTGTGGAATTGGCAATTCTAAATACTTCATTTATACTGACATTCTATTTAGGAAATATGATCAAGTATCCAGATAGAACTTAATTATAGCTGAACTATATATAAAGAGAATACTTAGAAGAGCAAACAATAGTAGTAATAGTATACTAAATAACTACTTACCAATTAACTCCAAGTCCTTCACAACTTCTCTACTTAAATTTATCATTTTTTTAAAAACTCTGATATCTGTAGCAGTATGCATGCATGTAACACACAGATTAGCTGCAGATATTGAACACGTTTTAACTAAAAGACCTCATGAGTCTAAAATATTTATATGTAGTTTGCCTATATAAAACTAATATAAAGCAATGAAAGAGAGCAAAGCTTAGCTTTATAATAGCACTTAGACAGCATGTAATACAGGCTAAGTATACCCAAGGATAGTTAAAGAGTAGAGTATATTGAAGCTTCCAAGATAATTTAAAATTTTGGGTATACTCCAAAAAATTATTCATATTATTACTCAATAAGGTTAAAGATCCAATTACAAAGGCATAGAATGATGATAAACTACATGTGAATAGAAATAATAAAAATTTTGGTAAGTTATGTTTACTTACACAATTTCCAATCCATAAACAATGGTGATCAAAGTCAGGTATACAGGTACCACAAATCTCGCAGTGTCTAAATTCATTATTATATATATAAATATGACATACAGAACAATAGGATCTATGTTTTAATGTTTCCTGCTCAGTTATTTTATTACAAAATTCTAGCTTAATAGCTAATTTTTGTAATTTAGTATCACCAGGGTTGCTAAAAACAGCTATTAAAAAAGTGATAAAAGAAGCTGGAGCAGCGACAGCTAAAATAATGTACTTATGGATTTCAGGGACAAAATTGTTGGGTATAAATGGAAATATTTGAATCACAAATATAGTCAGAATTATATTGTACAAAATAAACCATATGTATTTAGTTGAGTTAAGAAATATATAATGAAGAAGTTCGAGTATATTAATAATTATTAATACAGCTCCTTTACCAAGTAATATTTGAGTCCACTTTATCATGATCTTTTTTGGCATATATACGAATGTGTCATGTAGTTTATCAATAAGTAAAGGACCTTTAGGTTTTCCAAAGATTGCTATAATAAACCAAAAACTCCATAAAAAGCACAATATTACTGTAATCAAGTTAAGAAGCATATTGATTGTTGATATAGGAGAAATTTATATTGCATCTCAGACCCCTATTTGACTAAACTAGCGAGGGTTTAATTATGTTGCGGTAAAGACTACAGTACTTGTTTGCTGCAATGACTTATTTTAAAGATATATCTTTTGTCAATGAAGCTTTTGTCGGATTTATTTATAGTTTTATTCAATTTCTAACATGTCTAGTTGTGCATCTATTGAACTCTCAAATTCATCATCTGTCTCCGCATCAAAATTACTTATCTTGTTCCATTCCTTTAAGCTAAAATCTACATGTTGAATAGAACTAATAGCAGCTGCTCTTTCAGCTCTAAGCTGAATTATTTGAGAAACTTCTTTAAAAAAAACACAACGATCTTTAGAGAATATTTTGGCCCAAAAGTCATTTAATTTATGTTGCTCAGATCCCATCCAACCACAAATTTCGTAATATGGTGATGCTAGAAATCTACGGCGAGTAACAGTAGTCCAATTATAAGAAGGAACATCTGTTATTATTGCAAAACAACCAATTAGTTGAATACCTATATTATATAAATTTTCAAGTTCATACTCAGACACTTCAACACCATTTGCCATATTTGTAAGTATAGCTTGACAACTCCGCTTAAATAGATCATTGAAGAAATTGAGAAACTGACTCAGTGCACTCTCTATAGCCTCATATAATATTATAGATTTTTTTATATTTTTAGATTTAGAATCACTTGTAGTACTTATATTTTTTTGTATAATATGTTTTAAGTATAAAGGAATTGATAGTGAAAGTATAAGTTTCAATTCTTCCAGTAATTTTGTAATTGAATTTGTAGATAATGATAAATTATCAATTTCTTCAGTTATTGTATTCCAATTTATGAGTAATTTTCTTAATATTAATTCATAAGTTGGACAGATTAACTCTAGTATATTCTGTATTACTTTTATATCATTTCCATTACTATATATTGGAAAGTTCACCTGTTGTAAAAGAATTGAAGTAATACCATTTATAATATATTTCGTATCATCTGTGCAAGTTAGTATTTCTATAAATTCCTTGTCAAATTTAGTGGAATTTTTAGGGTTTTCAGCTAGTGATACTTCATTATTCTTTGGTGATGTTTCGCAACATCTACTTTGCCCACTTTGCAAAAATCTAATTGAATTTTCATCTCTCTCAGCTCCATTATATACTGCAAATTCTTTAGTATTACTTTTATTATTTGATTTATCTGTTGATATCAGATTATTATTAGTGCAAAGATACTCTCTATCATTGCATTTTAGAATATTCAAAGAGCTCTCATTAATTGAATTTTCCGAACTGTTTGTTATAACTCTCTTAATAAAACAAGAATTATTTGAGCTGTTTGATTCTAAAGTTTTGGTTGAGCGTGGAATCATCTGCATCAGCTGTGCAATTATTAATTTTAATTTATCAAATGTGATTTGCCAGCTTGTAAACATGAGCATATTAATGAAAATTTGCACATTAGACATCTCTGATAGTACAAAAGATGTCTGTTTATCTTTTGATAAGAAATTATCTGAAGATATTGTACCTTGAATACAGTTTAGAGCTTTACATAAAATATTTAAACCATTGTTTTCGTTAAAAGTGGGAACAAGCCTCTGAATCAATGGAATAGATTTTACTATCATCATATCTTCTTTAGTTCTACATAGTTTTTGTATTTTTCTATATTTTTCACAGTTTGAACATGCGCAGCGAGTGATTACTGATCCTGCATACTGAGACAAAAGTAGTCTTTGTATTCCAATATGATAAACTGAAGGAACAATATGATATTGAAGTGCTGGACTTGTTCCAATAATTGGGATAAAAGAAATTATTCTATATAAAACATTTAAACATTGTATATATACTTTTAAAACCTCATAATTCCCCTCTTTTATATCTAGTATTTTTGCAGATATTTCAAAAATACTAGATATCACATGATTAACTGAAAAGCTAAGAGTGTCCCAAGTAGATTGATCAATCAAAACTTCCAGTGTGCTAGGCGTTATTCTATGAGGTGGAAATCCTCGAATAGTAATATCAATATTTTTCAAAGTTATTAGCAGTAAGGAAGGAGATTCTGAAAAGTTTTTAGATTTGTCTTCTATGATAGATATCAAGTATGTAAAGTGAGATTTAAGAAATAAACCCATATAAGTTAATTCATGAGATTTCCAATGTATATCAATGTAGTATCTATGTCTTTCTGTAAGAAAATAAATAAGCATTGATATCTCCCCAATTTCCTCATCATATGACTGAATCTGCAAAGATGATAGTAAAGAAAATTGTTCTATTATTAAATTTAAAGATCCCAAATCTTGTTCATCTTCAGTACCTTTGCTCATCAAACCTCTTACTGTCAATAACTCACAACAGCACTCAAATATACCACTATAAAAAAATTCTTCTATTAGCTCAAAATCATTGCATAAAGTCAACAAAGGTTGACTTACTACATTGAATGCTTCTTTCCATTGCTTGTTTTTCATAAAAGAATTGCAGCATTCAGCTACAGTTACCATATGATCATATCTTGGACCTCGACATTGTTTTTCGTAAACTCCTGGCATTTTTAAATTACTTTTAACAGTCTTTTTAAAATATTAAAGTGGGGGGGGGCTATATCACGAAAATCTCACGAAATAAAAGTATTGTGTTACTGAGAGATTGTGCTTGCCAATATGCACAAAGTGCGTATAACAAACTTTCTAGTATCATCTATGTACAACACTTAAATATTTTTCATATGGCTAATGATACCTGGACGGAACTTAGGAGACACCGCGGTAAGCTGATGTAGCTTGAATAATACATTCAAGAAATTAATCTCTGAACTTTAGAGAATAAATAGGACTATTATATTATGAATAGTACGTCAAAAAAAACATTAATTATGATGGAAGTAGATTAAGTGGTTGTGAATACAGCATTTAAGACTCTCCTTCAATAGTAAGGAGTTGCAAACAACTAGTTTATATTGGAAAACATATTTAATATGCAATCTGGAAACAATTATATAGGATGTTTTGATGCTTTCGTGATATCAGGGATTAATTCAGATAGCTTTGTAAAACTTGTTGAGTCAATAGATTTATCTCACACAGACGATGTTACTAGGAGGAATTTAATAATGAGCATTTGGCCTACTAGTGTAATACATAGCTATACAAAATATGAACATTTCAGGGTAAAAGTAAATGAGATAACAGAAGAATCCTCTGCAATTAAAAATATAGATATTTTAAAACATCACATAAAGGATTGTGTAACATTTTGTTTTGCAAATGGTGGTGCAAGAGTGCTACACCCTAAAAATAATGAATATCCCTCAACTCAATTTCATACATTTGTACTGACTGGATATAAAGGAGAAAGGCGTTTTGGGGGCACCTTAGTTATTTGGGAGCGACTTAATAAATACATTACATTAATAGATGAGCTTCAGAATATTCAAAGCCTCCCAGATTGGTTTGATTATAACGAATATTCTAACTATTATGCTCCATTATCTATTTGTCTATTATCATCTGTACCCATATTCAGTACTATTTATAATGTCTTAAAATATAAATTTTTGAATACTTGGGTTAATATTAGGGAAATTTTTAAAACTGATTATACTAGAAATAACAATACGAAGTATTTTCTAAAGGAATGGTCGTATTTGGGGATTCAAGCTATAGCAAATATTAAGGAAGAGTTATTGTTTCATTCTATACTACCTCCAAAAGGTGTTTATCATGTAAACTGGGAACTATCTAAATCAGTTGTTCACTTATTATTTCAGCCACCACCTAATAGTCAATTACCATTATGTCAGGTCCCCGTTTTGTCTTTGTTTAACTTTATGACAGTTAATTCTATGCTCAGCTTGTATATAGCTTTGATTAAAGAAATGAGTGTTATATTTTTATCAAGATCTCCTTGTTTACTCTCAATAGTATGTGAATCATTTAGATGCTTACTATTTCCTCTTGATATATGCATGATATATATTCCTTTGCTCCCATTTCATATGGTTGAACTATCTGCTAGTCCAACTCCATTCCTAATTGGTTTACTAATTCCAGATGAACTGGAAGATAATTTAACTTTAATTTATGAAACTTTGAATGAATACTGTCCAAATGCAAATATATATAATTTGGATTTGTATGATGGGGTTAGTCCTTGTCATGTTATGACTGTATCGCAGACTTTAATAAAATACTTTTCTAATAGTGACATCCATTCTACAAGTACTCTAAATCATCCAAATAATGCTGATAATGCGAATTTTTCAATCCATTTTCATCCTACGAATCTAAATATTAACAACTATAATGCTTTAAGTGATTCTAACCATCTTCAGACAGGTCAAAATTTTCAAATGGTAACTTCTTCATCTAATATAAATAGTCATAATCAGGCTGTACTTGAAATACCATCTAGACTTAGGAAAAAAATTGAGTCTCGTCTGATTGTAATATTGGACGAGTACAAGCTTAATTACTTGCTTGGAAATTCAACAAAAAGGTCACTTGGTGATAAAACTATATCTACTCCTTCAATGAATGAGAAGTTTTCTTTCTGTACATCAAGTACATCTATAGTATATGAAACTGATAAAACGAATACATCAGATAATAATAATTCAAATGATTACATATCTATAGATTTACTAGGGAAACTGGAAATAAACTCAAACAATTCTAAAGTTGCGATTATTTCAAACATATCTACAAAACCAGTATCAGCCAGGACTCATGGGAATTGTAAAGTTTCTACTGAGTCTAATGTAATGCAATTTGCCAGCTTAGAAAAAACTATAGATAAAACAACAATGGGCAAAGAAGTGAATTCTTGTTTTGAAATTTCAAAGTTAGAATTAAACTATCTGGAAAATAATGCTACATCCCAAGAGTTCCTTAAGGACAATTTAAATTGCATTACTTTAGATAATAAATATCCAAAGACATATCCATCATCTCCTATTTCAAAGCATTATAGATGTGAATATGATTACTTTCCATATGATTTAAATACTAAACTGAGATTTGGATTTCCATTTGTGGATATAAAAATACGATCAAATTCACCCAGTAAGGTGGAAGAATACCAGAATTTGTCAAATACAAGATTTAATGAGTTTAATGAGACAATATATTGGACTATTACACCGAAAGAATTTGATATTGTTGGGGAGAATCACATTTTAGATAATTATGCACATTTATGGACTTTTAATATTGACAAAAAAAGTGAGAAATTAAGTGAGGGTGATATGGACTTAAATATTCCTTGTATTCCAATAGAAGAAGAATTAAACGATCATAAAAAGAAGATCTATTTACAAATTCAAAATAAATTTAGAAAGTCCTTTTTGGAATTTTTTTTCATAATTTTTAGAGGAATTATATTCCAAGACTTTAAAAGTCCATTTGACTCTACAATATTTAGAAATAACCTATTACATGAAGTCCATGAATCTTTAAAACCATTATTATTGAGTGTTCTGGAGACACAGGCCTTTAGTGACCTTCTAGGTGCTCTATCTACGTCAATGTGTCCTGAAGGCTCTCATAATTGTGTTGAAAAACTTTACAGAATGATGTTACTAAGAGAAATGATTCTCGACAGGAAGAACAAGTCCAAATTATTACCTCTAAGCAAAACATATCCTACACCTTTTCTTTCTAGTAAATTGTGGTATTATAATAAAGATAAAGTTATTTGGATAAAATATAAAAAATTAGGCAATAAAAAAGATCAATCTAAAGTAGACCTCAGCATTGATAATGAATCTTTACCTGAGAGCTTATATACTGAAGAGTCGTTGAAATGTACTTTTGGTAATGAAATAAATTCTTTAAATCAGTCTTTTTTTGGCAATATAGAAGATATAGAACTTAATTATGGTCTACCAACTTATTCTATATATCTCAGTAATATAAAAAGTATTTTAGTCTTGGAAATTCCTTCAATAATACCCTTTATTAAAGCTACTTTCCCAAGTATAATATTCAGTGAATCTTTACAATCTTCAAAGATATCTTCTACTGAAGTCTTTGTGATTGATAAAAGTATCTCTAATGATATTTACAATGTTTATCAAAATGATACATTTACTAAAGGACTGAGTATTATGGAACAACATAAATATAATCAGGTAATTCTAATACGTCAATACTGGGGACATATTTGGAAATTTATAGATAAACTTTTTTCCTGTATACAGTCAAACAACAATATGGCAGATGGAAGTGAACAGTTATATAAATTAAGTTATACCTCTGTTTTTACTTCAATAATAGGATTAAGTACAAGTATAAAGTTGAAAGTCTTGTGGATAATGTTAGTATTAATTCAACTTGAAAATTTGAAAAGTGATTCTGTTTTAGAAGGTATGGCATATTTAGAAATTGTACTGTCTGTTTTTTCTGATATTATTTACCAATTTAAGTCTAGTACAAAATTATTGAAGAGTGATATATCTTCTTTTGTTACTAAAATACTACGGCCTATTGTATACTTGTATAATAAAAATCAACCATTATATATTTCTTACATTTGTTTACGCTTAATTAGATGGTTGTACACTAATACAAATGATTTATATACTTCTTTGGAACCTTTGAGTAATTCCAACAAATCTCTGAATATTTCTAATCAGAATGATTATACTAATTCATATACTTTTTATGATCCTGAGGAACAATTTCTTTTCCCAGAAGAAAAGAATCAATGGAATGAAATTTTTGGATTATATGATTTCGAAGTACTTGAATATATATACTATAAGGCTGTAAATGCTACTGACAGCATAAATATCGATATCTCAAAAACAAAAATAAATCGAAGGGATTTTGATCTATTTTTATCTCTTTTTGTCCTAAAGCCTTCTTTAAATAACAAAAAAAGTAAGAAGCGTTCACCTGAGAACTCAGTTACTTACAAACTAGCACTGAACAAGCACACACTAAATATAGATGATAAGACAATTAATATTCAAATTATGAGAGCTAAGAATATAATTTCAACTTTTATATGTATGCAGTGTAATTGGCATGTCTTGAATAGGAAACCAATAAAAGTTAGGTATAAGAAGAGAATTCTATTAAATGGGATGCCTGTAGTTATTTTACAAACTAATTATGAACAGGTAACTACACTGCATGAAGATTCTTTATACAAAAAAGAGCTTAATAACACTATTAAGGAGAACTTTACAGGACAAGGGAAATTAGATAATAATATACAGGGCTGTGAAGAGCATATGAGTAATTTTTGTATAAATAACTACAGTACTTATATAGAGAGCTCTAAAGAGCCCTCAATAAAACATATAGATTGTAACTACTTCGATATTCCCTTGTATTCAAGTAGTTCAATTATACTTCAACCAATGGCTATTTGTAAATTTTGTCTGAATGAAGATTTTAGCAATGAGTTTAGCGAAATATATAGTTTTGTACTCAAATATAAATTTCTTTGCAAATTTCTATTTACTGGAGAATATACTTCCCTTAACCAGGTAATTGATGAACAAACTCTTGTATGCTGTCCTATTCATAAAAATGAAACTCAAATGCTCCCTTTTTTACTAATGAAGGAATATAAAAGCGAAGGCAGCAATGCTAATACTGGATATCAAGATGATAAAATTTTACTTAATTTAATCCCACCAAGTACTCTCTTCAGTATTTACTTGAATAGCTCTATATTTAAGACAAAAAGAGTGTCAAGTCTTTTGATAACAAGACAAAATATTGATACAAGTGGAAATAATAGTAAACAAGTATGTTGTGGATACTCTATTGTGAGTAGCTACGATTTTACTTTATACTGTAATACTTTATTTTACTTTCGTCTATGTAATTTGTATATAGATCCATTTATTCCTACAGATGATGACTTCTCAGAAATTCTCTTCTTCTCAGCTTTTAAGGATCTTTATAATAGTAGAAATGTAAAGGATGCTGAGGTACAAGTGAATTATTCCACTAATATTGGACATATTGAAGTTGAGTATGCACATAATCATGACTATAATATAGAAGACATATATATTAAAACTGATCATCAGTTTTCAAGTTCAACTAAACTAGAAAGTGATATTTCAACTCCTGAAAATATTTATATTCAAGATCATTTTAATGTGAAGAGTAATTATTTATACAATCAGGATTCTAAATCTAAACAGATATATAACATTTCCAGTATGAAAAAGTTGGAAAAATCAAATTTTGAGGTCCATATCTTTAATGAAAACTTGGAATACAAATTCTTAGAAGATAATAAATTCTTTGAAACCACAATCAAAAATTTTCATAAGTTTGATATTATTGAATTATTTCGTATATATCAAATCAAATGTCTTTTAATTGAAGATATTCTTTCTAGAGAACTAAATATCTATACAAATACTGAATATAGCTCATATACATGCAGGAGTGAAAGTAATACTTTACAAGGCTTTCTAAATGATCATAGTGAATGCTATGTAACTTTAGAAGAATTTACGAGCATATATACTGATAGCTCCAATATAACTCTTAAAGAGTTAACAAATATTAGTCCAGAACAAGGTATAATAAAAAATAAGCCTATTTATGGCTATAAAATATTCAATAATATAACATATAAGAGTGAAATAGAACGAAGAAAATCAATATAGTTTAATTTCATAATAAAATAGATCTTGAACTATCTATATTTTAACTTTTACTAAAAAAACTTTATAAAGGAGATTTTTAAAACTTCATATATTAAGTTTCACCTGAATATTCAATATTTTATAAACCTTTCTAAATACTAATGATATATCTTCAGTCTTGTCAATACTTTTGGTTCTCAATAATGCTTTAGGGATTTCCTTGGAATTTTCTAAACCACTTAGTATATTTATATTTATTTTGATTAAAAAGTTTCTTATTTTCAGTTGCTTCATTACGATGTACATTAAACTCACCTTTCAAATGCAATATTTGGTGCATCTCACGGTATAGAGATCTTAGCTCCTGGTAGAGCTGACCAAGAGTCCACCTTTGAGAAGGGTTAAAATTCAAACAACCCCATAAAATTCGTTGAATCCTAGAAGACCATCCATGCGAATCATCTACAAATATTCCCTTATTTGGGATAATATCTAATACTGAACAATTTCTCCTTCCAGTTAAACAATTTATTATATATTTTTCATTAACGCGACCTAAATTAGGAACTATATCTCCACAGGCATTCCATTCACACATGCAATCAATAGCATGAATATCATCATTATCACAAGCTTCCAATATATCTTTACCACCAAGTAGTTTAGAAAGTGCAATTCCAAGGCAAAATACAATAGAAGGTGTCCCCGTCTTTATAGAAAAGTGTAATTTTTCTATAATATTTTTAAAAGTTGAATAATCTTTCCCAAAGTCATCACAGTTTTCCAATTCCTTTGTTTGCTTTGATAAGCTTGTAAATTGATCTATTATTCCCTTCCACTCCATACTCATTGTACTTATACCTGAAATCTTCGTAATTTTCAAATCTCCTGAAAATATTAAGGAGCCCCATCTATTTGATATCCTCTCATATAGACTTGAATATATTGAAGTATTATCAAATTTGCTATATATATTACTCTCATGAGTAACTTTTTCAATTTTTAATTGTTCACAGTGCAAATCAGTATGCATTACCTTCTCGAATAAACTTTTTAAATAAAAAGAAATAGCTAGTTCAGGACTTATATATTTATTATCAACAGAAAAATCGTTAATTGGGTGTGCATCATCTATTCTGCAGCCAAATAAATCTTCATTATCCCCATTAATTTGAAACCAAATGCTATCTCCTTTTACAAATTCCCCTATATTACTAAATATAACATTCTTAACATTTAATATTCCAGTATCTGAAGATCTCTCAAAATTTATCAAAATACATTCTGGTGAGAAATATAGTGGAAGATAGCCAAGGTTAATGACACTTCGAAAAGCGGATACCAGCTTAACAGCGATATCCATTAAGGTTAGAGGATGAGTATAAATTTGACTATATGAACTTTTATGTTGATCATAACCTAATACTAGGCTTAATCTACGACTTGAGCATAGACTTGCAGCAATAATATGCACTGTTACATTATTATACTCAATATTAGTACCTTTGCTATACCAGTAGTATTTTAGAAAAGGTAAATCTTTTGAATTAGATATTTTCTCGGATGCTGTATCACTTATTTGAATTGTATGATTTATATTGCTAGTATAATCATCGTAAATTTCACTGTTTGTAATTTCTATTGTGTTATCCATTTTATTCATTTCTCTAAATATCAATCCAAGTGAATTTAAAATATCTATTTCTCTATATATCATCTTTATAGGAGTCACTCTACCTAATATATTGATCTCTTCAAGATCATTTCTTTTTGAAACGGCTATTTTCGTCAAAAATGGATTAGATGTATATTTTAATTTTATTGAAGATAAAACTGCTTGTATTCCACTCTGAGGATTTAAATCAAATTTTCCAGTAATCCTGCATTCTCTAGCTTCCCAGCACTCGAGAGATGTATTTCTAAAATAACAGTTATCAAAGGAGTTCAATCTCGTAAGTAAAATTATGTAACGAGATGGAATTGCATCAACTCTCAGCAGTTGTGCATCAGGGTATAAATCCCTAGAATTCTTTAATGCTTGAGCTTCAATTTCATCCTTTAATCTAACTCCTAGCATTATTTTTCAGCTTGACATTTTACCCCATAAGCTGTTTACCTCATCATACACGCCGTAGCGGTCAAGATCTATAGAAGTGTAACACTCGAAAAAAAGATGGTTATTTTGTAGAATAGGATTTCTCTTATCCTATATTATTTACATTTCTATTTCCTAAAAAAAATTTAGATAGGAAGGTTATTAATGGCCATTCTAAGCAGGATTTCTTTAATTTATTGTGTAGAACAAATCCACTTAATAGATCAATCGTCAGGATAAAAAAGTTTGGATCTAATATACCCTCAGAATCTCCTCTAGTCAAAACTAAATTATTTGATGAACAAAAGAATTTTATATCTTTGCTTTCATTTAAAATACTATAAATATCAATAAATATCAGTACTTCACATGCAGGTCTAATACCACATACTTTAGTGCATTTGTAACCTTTTAAATAGCTAACTAATAAGTCAATATTTGTATATTCATTATTTGTGATCTTAATTTCAATATCTGGTCTAGATGGCTCTATTTCAAGTTTACTCAGAGGAATAAAGTGAATATGTTGACGGTTACCCCTTCTCTTTAATCCATTATTAAATATCAATTCCCAATTTTTGAGGTATGTACCATGAACAATTATTCTATCCTGGAAAGATTTTAATTGTGAAATTAGTATTGGATTTAATAAGAGATCATCTTGGATGAAATTTAAGGAATGTCCCTGGTTTGCTCTAATATATAAAATATCTCCAATTTTACATACAGAATATCGTTGCTTACAATCATCTTCGACTATCTGTAAAATATCTTCTAGTTTTAAACCTTTAATAGACCTTAAAATATCTTTAATATCGACATATCCATCAGGACGAAATGTTAGGTTGGTAATTTTCGGATCCCCGTGTCTAAGAAGCCAACTTAGTCGTTTAGATATCCAAGGCCCCCTATTTGACATCTGTAGTTATACAACCATTAATTTCTAAATGATCCAAATAAGTTGAATTAAACATTCCTTAAGTTAATAGTCTGATATAAAGGGTGTATTATATATCATTTAAGTAGACAAATTCGGCGCCAGTAGTGCTGGAAATGAGAATACTGAAAATTATGTATAAGTGATCCATATATTATTCTTAACTAAATGTATTAAGAAACAATATCTCGCATATTTCTCTTGTATAGATAATAATAACTCATAATGAAAAGACTTGCTAAGTCTTTTTTTCAGAAAAATGAGAAAATTTTAACAGGCGGTACATTACTAAGACAGATCGTTAGGTAAAATTTAACGGTAATTCACTGGACAAAAAAAAGTCGAACAAAGCTTATGCGGGATCTCTTAGCTATGATGTCCACACAAAGTAACTAGGGTACTATAGACTCAAAAAGTCCAGATATTTTACATTTTAAAATAGGATCTGATAATAGGGAGTTTTACTAAAGGAAAAGTCTTAATGTCATCAGGTAGTGACTTCAATGATGGTCCTACTATGCGTCTTTATATAAAAAAACGCAATGGGAAACACTTAGCAGTAATAGACATTCCAAAACAAGCCACTGTATCTGATTTAAAATGGCAATTTTATAATGACTTTCACTATTATCCTGAAAGGCAGTGGTTCAATATAGATAGTCCTCATGGTGAAGTTTTGAAGGAAGGACTACTTTCTTTATATGGAGTAGATAATGGTACGTCTTTATATTTTAAGGACTTGGGTGTTCAAATATCATGGAGGCTTGTTTTTTTTATTGAATACTTGGGACCAATTATTATATTCCCTTTCTTTTACTTCTTTCCTTCCTTAATATATAACGAATTAGCTCCAAAAAAGTGTCTAACTCAAAAATTAGCTCTAGTGTTAACACTATTTCACTATATTAAAAGAGAAATAGAGACATGTTTTATTCATAGATTTTCAATTGCTACTATGCCAATTATCAGACTACCTATTAATTGCTTCCATTATTGGATATTATTTGGTATAGGTGTTGGATACTTTGTCTGCCACCCTCGTTATATAGCACCTCAATACCCACCTATTGTATTTTATATTTTGACAGCTTTAATGTGTATCTTTGAATTTCTTAATTTTAATTCGCACTTGGTTTTAAGAAAACTTAGGGATCGTGGAACAAAGAAACGTGGTACTCCTCATGGGTGGGGATTTAACTATATTTCATGTGCAAACTACTTCTGGGAAACTTTGGCATGGGTATCTTTTTGTTTTATTGTAAATTGTGCAACTTGTTGGTTTTATACAATGGTCGCATTTGGACAAATGACACAATGGGCTTTAAAGAAACATAGGAATTATCAACGTGAATTCCCAGATTATCCAAAAACTCGGAAGGCCATTATTCCATTCATTTTATAAATCACTTTGGGAAATAATAATATACATACTTATTTCACTAAATATTAGCTATAGTCATATAAACTCGGATTAATAGCTGTTAAACTCACTATAGACCCAGTTTACCAGATTAATGAAATTTCATTGTGAACAAGTATACTTCCTAAAAAAATTAGAAGTTGTACTACTAAAAAGTGATCTAGTTGCATTATGTATGTCTAACTTTTATTTAAGATTATCAAGTTCCGAATTACTTGAATTATATATAGATTTGTATATCTTTAATATTAGAGTATCTAAACACCTTCAACCACTTAGCTTGAAGATGGCTGAATTGTTTGCAGTAATTGCTCCTCAGATAAGAATATCAAGAAATCTTCACTTCCAGGTGGAGATTTAGGTGACAAATTTCTAGTAGAACTTATTGAATCTGTTGGGGAAAGTTGAATATCATGTGTGTCACTTTCCACTAGTAAATGCCTGATATTGTGCCTTTGCTCTGGATCTAGTGACACTTTCTTATCAGACACCTTGACTCCAGAATATTCCTTAGGTATCAAAGAGTCTATTCGTGCAGTTCTTGGTAGTAGTTCAGTATTATGTCTTACTACTATCCTATTGATGTATCTTTCTTCAAATCCTCCAGAGTATTCCACCTGCTGAAAACTGCCATCTACACAGCTTTTCTTGGCTGCATAAGAGTTCATCTACTTCTTATAGCCAAGCCAGCTTCCTAGTATTTAAGAACTTTCCACTTTTCTATTGTTAAAAGCACATAAAAGGTACACAGTATAGTCTGCAAGAGTCATTGTGCGCGCCTAAACATCTCTTCTATGATATATTACCGCTTCAAGGCGGTAAAACTGAAGGTGCAAAAGTTTTTAGTTTGACATTCTGTAGAATAAAAGTGGTTGAATGATAGAATCAAAGACCAGATACTTTATATAGTTAATATATTTTGCGTTGTATTGCAGTTTTATGTTCATCAAAACATAACTTATATAACTTATATAAAATTTCGTGTTGTGGCAATGTAATTTTATTGGGCTCTTTTCAGATATGCCTGACCTTCATGAATTTTATATGAAAGGTGAGCCTGGTATAAATTCAAATCATTGTGATAGAATAATATTTGTTTTTGGTGAACCTGTTATAGGTTTTAGACCCCAAGAATTTGAAATTCTACCTAAAATAGGAATTTTAGAAGGAACTATTCAACAATGGCTTTCACTATTTAGTGGGATTGGCAAATCTGAAGTCCTCAAAAAGCTAAATATCAATAATAATTTAGCACAAGGAATAATTAGTAGAAGTATAATTATTTTTGAAAGGACTGTAAGATTACCATTGAAATATTCCAACATGCCTAATTCAATTATTTCAACAACTGATCCCAATATCTTATATTGCATAGCAATGTGTTTTCCATCTACTCCTCTAAGCAAGTCATTAACATTAAATAATAATAAGAAATTGGAAATATGCTTGGATAATATTGAAAAATTCAAAAGATGTGAAGAAATGAAATTGTATAAAATCACATCAAGTAACACGAAAAGTTCAGTAGCTAGTGAAAGAAGAATTACAGCCTTTTCAAAAAGAGTCGGTAGAGAGTATTCAATATTTCAGAAATTTAATGAAGGAATAATATTGGATCGAAATGCAATATTTGACGCAACTCCTGAAGTTTTAGCACAGCATATTGCTAGACGCCTTCGTGGGTGTACCGTGTTAGACGCATGTTGTGGAGTTGGAGGAAATACTATTCCATTATCTCAGCATTGTGAATTAGTTGTATCTGTGGAATTGGTACATGAAAGACTTGAAATAGTCAAACATAATGCAACTATATATGGTCTATATGGAAGATCAAGGGAAAGTGTAAAGATAGACGACTTAGACATTGTTAGAGAAGAAGGATCTCCTAATTTATCTTGTCATACAAGATATAAATTACCTGATTCAGATAACCTTTATACTTTTTACGATACAGAAAGCAATATTGTATTTATTTGTGGTGATATTTTGGAATTTTGTAGATGGTATAAGAGCAAGCAGATGAAAAAGGCAAATCTCGATGAAAAATGTGTGAATAGTAATGGAAATATTCAATATTGTAAAAAACGGAGGAGATATATAGAAGGGGAGGATAAAGTAATATATAACAAACTAGAAAATTGCAATGGTTTGCCACAAGTTTTCATTGACCTACCAGAATTTGATTGGTGTTTTGCATCACCTCCTTGGGGAGGAAAGAAGTATAGTGAACTTGAAAAATTCAGTTTAAATTATGTAGAAGAGATAAACTATTCAGACTTTTTTATATCGGTCTCTACTATATCTAGAAATCTAGCTCTTTTCTTACCAAGAAATACGGACATAGCTGAATTTTGTGCTTTATTATCGTTGTTAGACTTTGAAGCTATGGAAATAGAAAATATCATAGACACTCGCTATGAGTATATTGTAGGAATAGTTATATACTGTGTACGCAGTGATATGAAAAGAGACTGGTATTTTTTTGGAATAGGTTTGGATAAGATAACTGAGGCTATTAAGCAACAGGTAAAGTTTATGTTTGAAAAATTTTGTGATGATATAGCTCTAATTAAGAGCAATGTTACTATTAGCAAGTATTTTGAAGATATTATTGAGGTATTAATAAAAAGTTATGGAATTAGTATTTCCAAGTATTTTGGGTTACTATATGAGAGACTAAAATATAATAATTTCGACTATACAAAAAAAACCTTTAAAAGATTAGCAAGATTTACAGTTACAAAAGATTTCAATGGGCTTATTGCTATTAATTTGAGAAAAGATCTGCCCCTAATAAATAAAATTTTAGACTATATACATTTTCATTAAGGTTAGTTTTGGAAAATAAAGAGTTGTTAAAGTTATATTCAGCAATAGTCGAATATTATTAATTATATGAATACTTTCAATAGTAATAATTTCTCTGAAAAATATTTTGGAACTAAGCATGTCCATGAAGCTTGCAATAGCCATTGCATACACCCTAAAGGACTGGAGAAAAATAAATACGGAAATGTTTAGAATATCTAATACTCATTGCATCTGAATGATCTAAAATTTTGTCTTTAGAAATGTCTTATTTTCTGTAAACCTATATCTTTACATGCAATTGAAATAATATATAATTGTGTAATGTATCATTGAAAAACCCTTTCAATCAACTATTGGGTATAATCTAACATACCAAAATCTAATCTAGTTTAAAACTTGATCATATATTTTATTAATTGGAAATCTATAAGATATATTTATAAAAGTTTAACTATAGTACTTTTCTAATAATACTCGAGAGTGTGTACTTGTTTATATCAAAAAAGTACATTTAATTCTTATTCTTCATAGTTTTCTACCCTCATATAGCTAATTCCCAGTTCCTCATCTTGTTCAGGAGTTCTAGTATATATTTCAAAGCTCAATTGTTCATCTGTATCACATATTGTTCCATTGATAATCCGCTTACCAATAAAACTATGATCTGCTGCATCATCTAGTATTAGTGTAAATGGTGTTTGATTTTGGACAAGATCTTCAAGTTGTTCAATGAGTTCCTTAAAAGCTACCTTCTGTTTTTCTTCTGCTGAATCCCCTTGAAATTGATAACAGTTCTCGAGAGAATCTATAATTTTCATTATAAGACCTTCAACAGTAGTAAATACAGATCCCAAAGAACCTAGGCTCATCTCAAATTCCAATTCTGGAATTTTCAAAGCTGCTGTATCACTCTTTAGTACATCTCTATTTAAATCTAAAGAATCCTTGATTTTCAAAGTCCTATAAGAAAATATATTTAACAAATAATTAAGAATATTAATGGATCAGAAAATTCAAAACTTACCACTTCTTTGCAAATTCTCCATACGGACCAGCAGATTTTAGCTCACTTGTCTTAGCTCCACAATAGTCGCAGACAAATGCCATAATTAAGCAGCGTCTAAAGCCTGGAATATCAACTTCACAAACATTACTTTCGCCATCTTGTCCACAATGAGGGCAGGGAACATTAAATTTAATTCTTTCACCATCATCTGTGATATTATTTTGGTCTTCTATACTTTTATTTAAGTCTAAGAAGTGAGGAACTAAATGATTTGGTATGTCTGCTCCTTTCTTGTATAAATTAGGATTATCAATAACTTTTGGTTGGTTAGTTGTAATAAAGTTATTATCATTTAACTTAATATTTTGATCTTCCTTATTAGTATTTAATAAACCATAATATCCCATATTATGAAGCTGCTCATTTGTCCTTTCATAAAGTCTAATCTTAATTTGAGGGTCTTTAGCAGGAGCAAATAAACTCTGAATAAAGCTATTACCACTTGGATCATCTAATCTTACTTTAAAAGGAAAAGAATTCCCACTATAGTATGAATTTAGAGATGATATGACTTCTTGGATCTTTAAACCTAATTTTAGATCAGATGCTAATCTTTCAGATTGGTTTAAACTCAGTTCATTAGCAGCTTTAGATATTATACCTTCTACAGTTGATATAACACCCTTCTGAGTATTTGGGGGTATGTCAAATTCTAGATCTACTATTGTAAAAGTAGCAAATTCAGATTTTACAACTTGTCTGTCAAGATCGCTCTGATTTTTAACTTCAAGTTCTATGCAGTGACCCTTATCTTGTAAGGCCGAACCAGATTGTACCTCATTATTCTTCCAGCCACAGTGAGGGCACTCAAAAGACATTAATATTATCTCACGGAACTGTGGAATGCATGTCAAAAGTAACTTTGTCTCACCATTATCGCCACAATTCATACAAAGTGTCTCGATTACAGTAACTTCTGTTTGAGCATCTTCATAGTCCTTTACAACCCCATCAGTCATATTTAACAATTCTATTTACAATAAACAGTTAAAAATCCAATCCGAGCTAATATAATAAATATAAATTGCAAACTTTCCACTAACCTCATAGTACAGCTAATTCTACTTTTAAAATTTTAGCGCTATAAATACACTTAAGATTTGCAGAGACGTTAGCTGAATGCAGGATTCTTAGATTTAAGCAATTTAGAGTTTCATCACTACTATTTTAAGAGCCCAATTTTGAAGATTGGGTATCTTTACCATGGCTAGGTTTGGAAATGCTCTTAATCTTATTTACTTTTTGCGAGATAAAAATAGGTTACTATTTCTAGATTCAACTATTGATGGAGAAAGACGTAATAATAGCAAAGTTTTATCTTTAATAACTAAATACCCAATTTTAGACTTTGGAAAGCTATATATGAGCCATAAATCTACACTATTTACCCAAGGTACTCATGAATATAACAGAATCATGGTGGACAGGTACACTAATCTAATAAATACAATAAATGTGGTAGTTTTTTCACTTTGGCGTTACGCTATTAATTCAAATTTGAGTATACTCAAATTTTTAGAAAGAAATTTTACCTGTAATATATCAGATAGTAATTATAGTTTTCAAAAAAAGATATATACACCTTTAACGAGTGGTGTAAGCCATATCACACTGTCACACCTGCTCAGTAATCTTTGGGCTCTCAATACAATTATTAATTCTTTAAAAAGAGATAATCATATTAAGGGCAAAGATATTATTTTACTTTATGCTACTGGATCTATTAGTGGAGCAATAGCTCATTCAATGATAACGAAGACTGTAGTTGTTGGAGCATCTGGAGCTGTGATGTCTCTTTTGACTGCTGAGGCTATAATTAGGCCAAGAGATACATTTACTTTAATGTTTCCTATTCCTGGTATAACACTGAGTTCGGCTCAACTATTAGATGTTACTATTGTAACGAATTTTATAATGGCAATACATAGTTTAATTTCAGTAAATGATAAATCTGGAATTGCTTGGTTTGGTCATATATTCGGAGCTCTATCAGGCTTTATTTTATTACCAATTATAAATAAATCAAATTACAATAAGTGTAAAAATATATTTTCAACTTACAAACTAATGTGGAGAAACCATCGAAAAATTTCTAATCAAGGGTGGCTTTTGACCTTAAAGGATTTGTGGGATATTATCGAACTAAGTGATACCACTACAGGAATGGAAATACTAAAACAAAGGAGTCTTAAAAGATGGAGATCCTTTTCTTCAGGCTGGAGGTAATAACAATAGAAAAGTTTACCATGACACAACATAAAGTCAAATAACTCCCCTGCTTGTACTATCATAAATGAGTCATTCTGTAATTTATTAAATAGGAGTTCATGTATATTCTAATGCGTTTTTATAATAATATACTTACTAATTCAAGTAATTTAAGGTAAATATCTTGAAAATCTATTCTGTTATTTTATCAGAGATTTAAGTTCAAATAAATTTACAATAAATAGTTAGCTTTACTGGTATACTTTAAGAACAATTTTCATTATTAAAATTTCAGAGTTTGAATATTTATTTAGTAAATTTAAAGGTATCAAATTTATTTGAATTCTTAAATAGCTACAATAATAAAGATTAATATAAAATATCTCTTTATATTATATATTATCCCTGCAAATTCTTTGATCAAGCTTTTCTTATATTTAATTTTATATTGATATCATGACATTTTGGATTCATTTTAGGAAATATTATCTGATATTATATTATAAAGTACAAACTTTCTAAAATAGGGTATATTTTATTGTACCTTTGAGAATCATACAAAAAGTGCAACATCATTGAATTATTTGCAATTTTAACGATATATCTTAGTTTATTGTTAAAATAAATTTTGTTTTTGAATTTATAGTATAATATTAAGTATAACTATTTTTTAACATGTTCCATATATTATTGAATGATTATGAACAAGTAATTATATACTACTATTTGGATAGTGGATAGTTGTTTATATAAAATATTAGTAATAGTTTCGGATATATCTTAAATCTATCAAATTGTTATGTACTTTCGTAATAAAAGTATTATTCTATAATTTTATTTTGATTCCAAAAAGATGTGAATTATATTAGTTACTAGTATTATAATATGGTGGTTTACTATTCTCGAAATTTCAATAGAAACAAGATTATAGTATTGAATATATAATGCTCTTTTTGGTAATAAAATCATCTAATAGTATTGATAAGGTTATATCTCATTGGTAATAATATATATGAAATTTCGAAACGATTATTATATTGGGCAGGTCTGTTCAGTACTTAACAAATTAATATTCATATTACTTTTATAATAATTGTGAATAGTTTGTACACTTTGAAAAAATTACCTGTCATCTGTATTCGAATAGAAATCTGTTCATCTTCAATATATCTATTATTATAACAAAGAGACTTCGAATAATAATACAATAATAAATCCACTTATCTATATTCAGTAATTTCATAAAAATTTATTTACATATTGAAATTCAATATTTTTATATCTCATTAGAATTACATATATTTAGCGCAAACAGACATAAGTTATTTAAATAATCTGTAAGAAGATCTCTTTTATAAAAAGATTTCACTCCCACTTATTAATCTTTTCACTTCTTAGTTCTCAGGTAAAAAAAGTCGACTTTTCTAATTAACTAGACCTATAGTTTATCCATCTCACAGTTATATAATCTAATTCTATATCTACTAAATCTTCTATAATTTTATAATTTGATCTTTCATAATTAATTTTGCATCAGCGTGGCAGTATGCAATAATTTAACACTACCCACCTATTTAATATTTCATCTAGATCTTTTCTTTTTATTATATCACAAAAAAGATAAGCTATAAATTTCAAGTTGAATAGGGGGGGTTAAAATTTTAATATTTATTTGGTTAGATTTGATTATGTTACAATTCTACAATTAACAACATGTTTCGGATCAAGCCAGTTTATAGTAACATTTTCCCTCCAGGAAATCTGTAATGGGTACAAGGAATGCCGCCTCATTTTTTGTTTTGAATTCATTTTGTCTACAACCAATAGGAGGAAGCTAGAAACTGTTGTTAGTCTTGTATGACATTAAGTTAACTATAGAAAGGTAATTATAAAATGTCTTTCAGAATAGTTCCAGATCCACTGGAAGATGTAGAAGATGATGTAGTTAATACGGCAGTAGCAGTAGCAGTGGTATCAAATAGAAATGTTCTAATGGAAATAGAAGCAAATGAAGATGAAGAGAGTGACTTGCAAATTTCTTATTCAACAACTGAGGAACTTAGCACAATACCAATATCTAATATACCAGAAGCAGCAATACCAGATGATGTTCAATCATTTTTACTAAACTTATCTGATGCATTAAATGAAAATGATATAGAGAAAATACGCCATTTATATGAGATTTCATTTCATTCACTGACTTATCGTTATTATATGAAGTCTCATTGGCCCTCAATATCTTCAGTAGAATCTATACTTGAAACTATGGGTTCATATTCTGAAGTAAGCATTTTACTGTATTCTGAGCTATACTATCGTCATGTATTTGCAAAGTTCCCTAATCAAGTTAAATGGCAGGATAGAGTGGCATCTTGGAAAAATTATGTAAAATTGTTTGGATTTTTATTACTTAGAGAATTTTCCAAATCTAATAGTCAACCTATCAAAATTACAAATTCCTTAGCAGCAACATTTGAACAGTATGGAGTTCAACTTCAAGATAATTCATTACCTAGTGATAAAATTTTACTTCCTAGTGAGTGGATATATGGAATAATGGATGAATTTGTATATCAGTTGCAGGATACATGTCGCTATACAGTGAGAGTAACTCATGCTTCAAATGACTACTCTCAAGATGATAGGGTAAATAAAATAGATCAAAATATATGGAGATGCGACATAACTTTACAGTTATTCCAAACAATAATAGATGAGAGTAAAATTCGAAGTATACTTAGTGGTAGTGAGGAAACTCAAGTAGAGACAGCTTTAATATCTCAAGCACAAGACACAATTCCGTTACGTTATCAGCTTGGGTATTTCTCGATGTTGTGCCTTGTACGCATTCATGTGTTATTAGGTGACTATTATACTGCTATTGAAGTTGCAGATTTCATTGATTCTCAATTGTTGAGAACCTTATTATGGAAGGTTCCAACAGCATATGTTTCATACTTGTATTATCTGGGATTTGCTTATATGATGTTGCAAAGATATATAGACGCTATTAGGATTTTCCAGCAGAGTACAGTGAGTTTTGCATCTTCAACAGTTGGTTCATCTTCTCTACCAGGTAACCAAGGGACTTCATCATATCAGCATGATGCAATTGGAAAGTGTGTAGATAGGATGTCTTGGTTAATGCTATTTTGCCAATTACTATCTTATGGAAGCAATTCTTCCAATATAAATAGGTTAGAAGAGACTCTGTCACATCAAGGTGATAGAAAATTAGCGTCAACTTTTGTATCTATTAGTTCTGATATAAGTAATTGGAAGGAATTGCTGTTAAAAGTATCACCAAGATTCATATCATCTTGTATTCCCCAATTTTTACATGAAGAGGATTCCAATAAGATTGACTTTAATGAATCTCAAAATAGGCAAATGACTGTATTTACACCCTCTGTCCAAATATACGAGTTAAGTTGTATGATCCGTTCTTTTACTAAGTTATACAATAACCTAAATGTTGAGACATTAGCTAGCTTGATGCATGTAGCAAAAAAAGGTGTAAATCAAAAGTCTCGTTCTGTGATTAAAGAGTGTGATGAGAAGCTAGATAGTAAAACTAACACTATAAATGTAATGGAAGCAAATGCAATAAATGATGATTTAAAGCCTCATAATCCTGCAGATATTGCAAGGTCTCAAATTATGGCTATTAAGAGTAGATCTGGTAGACAAATAATATGGAAGCCTGGTACTAGTTTACTTGGAGGTGAAATAGTTTCTATATCTGGAGATTTTGATTTATTATTAGATGTAGATACAATTCATATTATGGAGGGAAAGCAAGTAGATAAATTTTTTGGAGATGTCTTTGCAAAACAAATTATAAAGGCACAAAACCTTCTTCGTCATATTAGTTCTTTAAGTACAGTTAAGAGTTCGGGTGATTTTTGTAAAAAGGACAAGTAAGATAGGAATCTTTGGTAATTATGAAGATATGTGGATAATTAGAATATTTAGATGACATGAAATACTATGTTACTTTAAGGTACCTCCACAGCTAACAAGTAATAATGAGATGTTAAAATAATATAAATAATATTAATACACTACATAAAAAAGCTTAATCACACTACCTTAATATTTTAATATATTTTACTCTAAGACTAATCTAATTACTACGCAAGATACTAATATGCTATCTGAATCCTAATATCTCCACGTATGATTACGTTTTATTAGGGCATTATCTATTCTATCAATGAGTTCACTACACATCTTTTTCTATACTCTGAAATTAATTAGTTTAATAGTTATGATAGCGAAGTATTAGATAGGAGGCGTTTTAGATTTTCTAAATAATAAATTTTAGTATTTATAATCACTAGCGATAATCTCCAAATATTATCCTGTACATCTATGCTTCTTTGATTGTGTACTCTATTACTATATGTTTATAATAGTATCCAATTTAGAAATGTCTGTATTTAGTTTTATAAAATCTCTGGCTACAATTACCCAAAGTGTAAGAAATTGTCGTCTACTATTCACTAAATCTTATAGATTCATTAGATATTTAAGCCTTAAAGTAGTTTAGCAAGTAATAAGGCATTCTATAAGGATCTATTATTTTGTTTCTTAATATAGTTCTGGCTAGTATAATATTAAGGAAATCTCCATTACTAATATTAGTATTATAACAACTACTTTCCTTTAAATAGAAATTTCGCAACATGAAGCAAGATAAATTAGAAAGGTATAGCATCAACATATAAAGGTGGGTAATGAGGAGTACTAGATATAGTCAAGTCGCTATGAGGTTCATCTATTGCTGTAATACCACTGCAGTGACCATTTATCATGTTGTCATCCTGAAATTCGGGGTGACTATTCTTCATATGACGAATATAAGGTGTTCTATATCCATATTTCTTAGGACATAAATGACACTCATAAGGTTTGCTATTACAGTGGGATACTTGAATGTGTTTCCTTACATTACTTTTTGAGCTGTAGAATCGACCACATTCAGGATAAGGGCATCTATATGAGCAGTCACCATCACTTTCTTTAGTATCCTGAATTGTATTTGGTATTAATGAGTCATTTTCATTGTGACTAGTGATATGACTATTATCATTTGGCATTGAGTAGATACATTGACTTGATACTGTTTCATTATCCATTATGCACTGGCTTTGGTTTTGCATCATCTGTGAATTCTCGTTAGTTGAGGACCAATGTTTAGATTTTATATGACGTACTAATCCAGGATATGAGAGAAAGGCTGCTGAGCATATCATAGGGTCAGCTCTACACACATACCAGCATTGTTTACTATTGTCTTCTGTACGATTAGGAAATGGAATCTCAGCAGTTAAGTGCTGTTTTAATGTATGACGTTGCAAAGATGTCGCTGAGGGAAATAAATTACCACATACTTCACATATATAAGGAGTATCATGTGATCTCTTGATATGTCTCCTTAGAGATGTTGGGCTCATGAACACACTATTGCATGATGAGCAAGGGTAACTTGCTTTTTCCTCTATTGAACTATGTACTAACATCATATGCCGTCGTAAATGATCACTTCTACCAAATGCTTTTGAGCATTCTTGACATTTGAAGAGCTTTATTCCTGTATGTGTTTGAGCATGGCGTTCTAAGTGGGAACGTCTCTTAAAGGATGCATGACAACCTGGGTAGTCACAAGCGAATAATCTTGTAGATTTCGCATCTAATCCTTCCGAAGACATTACTGTCCATATAGTAATAATAAATATTTTATATTACCTCTTTGTGAAGTTTCCAAAGCTCTGAATAGTACCGCAATTATTGAGACTCGGTACTAGCGGTGGACTTTCTGAGTGTAAATAGGCGGTATAATATACGGGTACCACTGCTCCAGCATATAGCTAATAATATCATTTATTAATTTTACTAAAATATTCTTATAAACTATTTGTTGACTATAATTCATAGTATTATATATTAGTAACACACAATCTAGATTCTTTAAAAGATGTGGGATTTTGAAAGGATCACGATCTGAGTCAGAACTAATGACTCTACTTGGACTAAAGTACCTGTTTCAAAAGCTTGAGTTTTTACTTGAAAATACTGTAGAATATCTAATTACTTTGATATATACTGTCTCAAGTTATAGAATTTTGTAGGTAAGTGATAATCTATAAATAAGTAACCCCATAAGTAGTTAAACACTTAGTATTCCTACTTGTAAAATTTGTACTTTGCAAAGCGCTAACTGCATGGATCCTAACTCCATATAACGTAATGCTAATAAAAATATCAACTACATAGAAACGGATTTTCTTTAAAACTAATATAATTCAATGTAATGATAGATTTGCTTGGAGATTTACATGAATATACGAGATCTAGATACCCAGATATTCAACTTTCTAGTTATGTAGATTTGGAGAAAGGAAATACAGCTAGTGGTGAACACAAAGACTTGGATGATGCTGGATCAGAAACCTCTGATGGAATGATGTCAAAATATTATTATGAAATACAATCTATAGGAGAGTCCTTAGCATCTATTCAAAGTAAAATTGGTGAGATAAGACATTTAAAACAAGAAGCATTAATTACTACAAATTCACAGAAGGATGAAGAAATATCTCAAAGATTAACAACTATATTGGATCAAGCCCATGAAAATACGTTGGAACTTAAAAATTACATTGAGAAACTACGTCAACAAAATGAACAATATAAAAAAAGTGCAGGTAGGAAAGAAACATCGGAAATTAGAATAAGGGAAAATTTACTGCAAGCTATTACTAAACGTTTTAGAGAAACTTTGACTGATTTTCAAACGGTTCAAATGGATTATAAATCTGAAATGAAAAATAAAATGGCAAGGCAGATTAAAATTGTTTATCCGGATGTATCAAAAAATACTTTAGATAACATACTAGAAGATAATGAAGATATTGATACTAGGCAGCTAATTAAAATGAAACTAAGTGGCTCTCATGAAACATTAAATCATGCAATAGCTGATCTACAAGATAAATACCGAGATATACGAAGACTAGAAAGAAGTGTAGAAGAACTTCATCAACTATTTATTGAATTAGCCTCACTAATAAATACTCAAGGGGAACTATTAGATCATATAGAATTTTCAGTATCAAATGCAAGGGAATATACAGAAAAAGTAGAAATTGAACTTATTCAAGCTAGAAAGTATCAGAAAAGTTACAGAAAAAAGATGATGTGGATTATTATATGCATTTGTATATTAATTACTGTAATTATTCTTCCAATAGTTCTTGGAGTTACATTAACTGTACATAAAGATGTCAGTAACCATTGATGCACACTTTTCTATGTATATTTATTTACAAATACAATTTTTGTGTACTAAAGTGGCACTGTATAATTGTGGATCTAAAAGCTACCTTTAGCGCGATATGATCAATAGGCATTTGATTTCAAAATATAAACTTGACTGTTTATATGGAACGTGAAATAAAAGTAGTTAGTATATCTATAGAATCAGAAATAGAAAATTATATATCTTTTACTTCAAAAAATGAAAATGAACTTGATTCGGAATACTATTTTATATATGGATTTGAGATGTTGAAAAAACCTCCCTTATATGTTGTAAACTGCATAAACAAGCATTTATCTAAAATTAATGGTATTAATAAACTTTTGGAATTGCTAAATACTTACTGTAGTAAGCTCTTGATGTTTTTAATAAATTCAAATATCTTGGACAATATCTGTTTACAATCATTTAGTATATACAATAGGCGATGCACAACAACAAAATATTGGACTCTTGTCTACTGTATATTTAGGAATATAATAAACAAGTGTAATATAGAAGAGCTATCCTTTAGTAATGAATTAAATGAATATCTAATTAGTTATGGTGGATCTTACTTATATGATGAAGAATCTCCAATTTATCTTATTATAACCATACTTGTTCTTATTCATATGGATAATGAAAAAAGTATAAGTGACTGTACTTTATACAATAACATAATAAATGTCGTAAAAAGTCACAAAGCTGAAATTTCTATAATATCTAGTAACTTTATATCTAACATCAATTATAAGCTATTTAATTTATATATCAAAAAATCTTTGTTGGCTAATAAGGAGTATTTAGAACTAGAATATAACAATGTAACTGAAGAATTAAATAGTATAAACTTATCAATTAATTATCAGGAGGATGAGAAACAAATAGATATATGTAGTGGAAAAGTGTATAAGTCTGATGTGCAAGATATTGATTGGTATGATGGGATGAGTTTGAATAACGAAAATGACTTAGATAATGATGATATAGGGTTTGAATACAATGGATTTCAAATTTTTGAACATATAATGTCACTGGAAACTTTAGAATTACGTTTAAGAGCACTTTTAAATGTAGTTACAAGCAAAATATCTAAAGAAGCTGAGGATTTTATTATTGAATCAGATAATTACTTTGATACAACTTCAACTGAAAGTAAATCCCTACGACAATGCTTTGTAAAAATTTGGAGAGAGCATTTGACACTTGGAAAAGAATACATAATAATCAAAAGGATTATTTGTGATGAATATATACCTTGTTCAGAGCTTAGAGGTCAATTATTGTACTATTTAGTTGATGATATAAGTGAAGAGATTGTATTTATAAGTACAGTGACTCTTATCTTTCACCTTTGTAGAGATAAATTCGATATTTTATATAATTTTGAAAATTTTTGGTATAAAAGCCTTACTAATAACTCTAATATGCTTCATAAAGATACAGATAAGAAATATATACATATATTGAACTTATATATGAAGTATAGGAAAATAGCTTGGAATAATTATATATTGCCAAATATCAAAAATCCTTCTCTGAATAATTCCATTGAGTGTGTAAACAGTATTTTGATGTCTATATGTTTAGTAAATAGCCAAGATCAAGACTTTGAAGTACTAATAAAAAATAATGAGATCGATTTTATATCAACTGTTGTATCTAATATTTGTTACTATTTAACAGTAGGGATATTTAAATTTAACCTAAATTTAGAAAGATGTGTAATTCCAATTTTTCAGAATCAGGAGTTTGAGATTGCAAACCCATGTAGATTGTTAAAAACAATTAGAAGAATAGTTGGGGATAATCGGACTAAGACTCTGGTATTATTTACTCACTTAGCAACTCAATTTGTCCATCTTAATTTTATTAAAACAAATTTGAATTCTAGAATGTCAAAGGAAGCTCAATTTAGATGGGAGAATATGGAAGAATTATTATATGGAAAGATCATAAATACTCAGACTTGGAATAATCTGTTCAATTACTCTTTACTATATGGTACACTTCCTATTTGGAATATTTTATTTTATAAAGACAATGAATCAACTTATTGTAACTTGGAGTATAATGAATATATAGAAAGTTTTGTTTCAGTATTAAAAACAGATGCAATATATCTAAGTTTTCTAGACTTTATACCACGATTAAGTTTGTGGTTGAAAGATAAACCAGTAAATGAAAATTTACTAAAGTGGAGAATCTACTATTTTAACTTTACTAAGTATATAGTCAATATTTGTCATATTATTGATTATTTAAATAAACTTCAAGACTACCATTCAATTCAAACTTTATATTACCAGTTCATTGATGTAACCAAAATTATATATAACCAATGTAAAGATCCTAGCAAAGATTTTAATGAAAATATTCCTTGCTTAATTTATTTAATTGCCTACATGCTTCTAAAAACTTGCACAAAATATACAATAGATTATCAGGAAATAGAAAGGATTGTAAACCAGCTAAGAAGACCTGAAACATTAAATAGCAGTAATATTTATTTTACATGCCTTAAAGATAAGTAACTTAGTAGTACTCATTCTAATATTAGTCAAGTTCAAAAGTAAAATACCACCTGTAAACAAATCATTATATAAAATATAAATAAATTATTCATATATTCTATAGAAATCAAAGTCACACGTATACAAATTTTCTAATTAATATAATCTTTCAATTATTAAAATACTTAAATTTTGTAGTTGAATATAATCTTAAATTTATTATTGTAAAGTAGTTTTGAATTATTTCATATTTAATTAATTCCATGTAATATTGTAGTTTAATTTAGAAATCTGGAAAGTTTGGTAAAATCTCATTCTTTATAGCCCTTATTCCTCCAGCAATATAATATATTTTGTAAATACTATGAATCTCAAGCTTCTTAAAACATTGTTGAAGTATACTTGTAACAAAATAAGATCTCGCACCATTCCAACAAATAATTATATTAGTAAATCCCTGTTCTTCTATACTAAGAATAGAATTTATGTAACTCCTCAAAGCATCCTTATTATCATCTTCATAATCAATAATCTTCGCTGTTTTACTATCAACTTGAATTCCATACTTTGAAAGTTTAAGTACAAATTCCTCTTCTGGGATATTCTTCGAGTTTTTCAGATGAGCCATTTCAAATATATTACTAGGTCTAACATCTATAATATTCAATTTCTTATTTCTTTTATTTCCTAAAAGAGATCTTGTTTGTTCAATATTAAGTATATATTGGTTATCTATAAATGGAAAATAAAAATTATTCACTATATCCATTCCTTGATAAATCTTGTAGTCATTACAATCTTTTATAAAAAATGGAATACTATCTTTACCACATGTCTTACAATTAATATCACTTCCTTTTAAAGTTGCTATTCTTATCATCTGATTAGTGTTTAAAGCATCATATATAAACATCTTACCTGAAAGTATATCTAAATCAACTTTCATACTTTCACTATTTATACTTCTCCCCATATTTAAAGCAAGTTTTATAACTTCTACACTCTGTATACATCCAATAACTCCAACAACACTACCTAGTACTCCAAAAGATTCTGCACCACCTGGGGTACCATCTATTCCACCATTATCATCTCTAGGAGCTATACAACGATAGCAAGGCCCATTTTTATAATTATATACTGTTACATGGCCTTGCCATCTTAAAGCAGCTCCAGAGACAATTGGTTTCTCAAAGTATACAGCTGCATCATTAATAAGATATCTACTTCTGCAATTGTCAGTTGCATCTATTATAATATCATATAGAGGAAATAATTCCATAGCTAATTCAATAGATAAAGTATCTGGATATACTAAAACACGACAATTCGGGTTTATAGATGCACAAGATTCCCTTGCACTATAACCTTTATTCATCCCTTTACGAGTACAAGTATGTATAACTTGGCGGTGTAAATTACTAATAGAAACTGTGTCCGAATCAACAATACCAATTACACCAATACCTGCAGCACTCAAATACAAAGCTAAAGGACTTCCTAAACCCCCTACACCAACTATCAAAACTTTTGTATTATTCAATATATTTTGACCTTGAACTCCTACTTGTTTCAAGGCAATCTGTCTAGAGTAACGAATAGTGTTCTCCTCAGAAATTAAAGGAGTCACTATAACATCAATAACATCTCTATATGTAAAGATATTATTATCATATTTCCATAGTAAAAATATACAAGTAGACAACAGACCTATAATAAATGATGTAATAACTAGTCCAAAAATACGCAAATCAATTTCTAAATACATAGTCATATTTATTATATATAATTATTATATCATTCAAGTATAATAGTAATATCCAGTTAGTTCTTTATATTGTATTAAAATTATAATCCCAGTTATTAAAGATAATTTTTTAGTAGTATATCTTTACTGCTTTATAATAAATCCCCAAAAATATAGAGAAAAAAAGAATCACAAGATTCTAACCTTTAATTAGCTCCCAATTAGTAATATAAAATCCTTTGATTCCTTTTCTTAATATTAAATATTGAAATTAGAAGTTATATACTTACCAAGTTTAAAGGTATGACCTTATAAGTCTCCCAAAAATAGTAAAAAAAGACGGTCTATTAAAAATACCAAGCGGGTTACCTCTTTTAAGGTATCTATATATATTCTCATACCATTCTTTATTAAGATTTTCTTGTATTTCTTTATTTCCATTTGTCAATAAAAGGAAAGAACATTCTAAATCACGACTCTCACCCCTATGATTATAATTAGAGCTACCTAAATAATTGGCAAATATTCTCCTTTCATAATATTTTGGGAAATAATCAGTTTCGTCATTTTCATTTTTCATACTATTTGAAGTGGGTTCTTTTTTATATTTATAGAAATAAATCCCTTTTGCATGGAAAGTCCATTCATCTCTTTCATATTCTCCAAATTCAACTTCTCTTTGTTTATGATTTGAATTGTAAATAATATCTTTTATAAATTCGGAATTAATACTGGAATATAATGGTATAACTAATGTCTTTATATAGTCCAAAATATTTAAATAAATTGGTTCTTTTAATTTTGAAAAAGTACTTGATTTACGCCCTGAAGTAACTATTACTAAGGGATTACTGTTAAATTTCATCAGATTAGTCCAATATGTTGACATATTACAATATGGAGTACATATATATAATCCTATATCTTTAATACATGAATTTATTAAATATTTGACTAAATTTCTTTCTGAGTTAATATTCATATATCCTGCCTGTAAAAGAATCCCAAATATAATCTTATTTTTATACTTTTTAATGAAATCTTCATCATGTTGTCTTTCAAAACTATAAATTAAATCTTTCAACCAATTAATATCTTTATTTAATTTGAGCATATTCTCTCTCATTATATATATATCTTCTTTTTTTGGAAATTGAAGCTTATTATTAGGCTTTAATGTATAAGAATATTCTTGAACTATATCTGAAATTTTACTCAAATAGTCACATATTTCAGGAACATCACGCAGTAATATATAACGATCCTGACGTTTTGTTAAGTACTCTTCACTTAGGTTAGCTCCTGTTAATAGTATATTGTTATCAGCAATATAAAATTTCATATGATATACACCTAGTACTTCTCTTAATAGCTTAAATTTTTCTATAGAACTAAAATATTTAATAATATTGTCACCAATCTTATTGTATATATTGTTTTTTTTACAAGTCATTCTATTTAATTCATGATTACATTTATTAAATATTGGTAATTGAAATAGATAAACTTTAAAGTTATTTGGAAACTTTCTAAGCATATTTTCAAATAAAATTAGCATGTCTTCTTTATTTCTTTGCATTCTATTGAAGTCAACTATAATATTTACATGTAAATCATTTACTTTGTCACTATTTATAATAGATTTTCTGTTATTTGTTAAGGTTTGGTCAGTTAAGTTAATAATCTATACAATTTCCATAAATAAAAATTACAATAATATGAATTCAATTATATATAACAGGTATAAAGTGAATAATTTGAATTTCTTTTAAAACTTACCTCTTGTTCCAAAGCTCCATTTCCAATGTATAATGAGGAAATTATAATTCGATTCTTAGCTTCAGATAATATAGACCTTATATTCAAATAAAAATCTTTTGGGGATTCTAACAAATGTACTTTCTCTATATCTACTTTAAACAAGCCACCAACATTATCTCTATAGTCTAAATCTTGTACCATTTTTTGGAAATTACTCTATATTGCAATAATTAAAATATATAGCGCTAAGTTGATGCACAATAAATTACTTATATATAATTAATAGAAATTCTTAAGTTCATAAATAGAAATTCCCAGCATTATTTAGATTAATTTATAGAAAAGATTATAATAAAATATTTCAGTATATATAATGAGATAATATTAAGATATTCATCTACTTACAAAATATATAATTTATATTATACCCTTATATATTTAATAGAGAGGAGTAATTCCACTTAATAAAATAAAAAACAATACTAAAATAAATTTAGTAATGTTATTAGTAAAAGATCCGAGTTATAATATCTTTATATAATGAAGTTAAAATTATGGAATTTATGATTAGTGAATAATAGAAGGGCGATTCCAATAGACAAAAGAATGAGGCCTAAAATATTATTGCAACACATTACAAAAGCCAGTATATGTAATTTTGGCGGTATAATCATGCATGTGGGGAGATTATTGAATAATATATTTAGAATTTTGACATAAAAGTAGCTGAATAGCTAATCCACAAAGAACATTATAAATAATTTTGAATGGGGTTTAGTCGTAAGGATAGGGGTAGAACTAGAACTGATTCTCATAAGTCTGATGAGGATGCAGAACGTACTGGTAGAGATATTTCAAGTATATTAATGACAGAGGAGACAAGTAACTATAGCGAAGCTGAGGAAGTTCCAATAGATGAGATTGCATATGAAGAAGAGATAAATGAATCAGAAGAAGAGGTAGGAGAAGATTTATATGCGGATGACTTTCTAGATGATTACCAACCAGATCCTGAATTGGATAGATATGACCCAGATATACTTGATGATACTAATTATGAAGATGATCCAGAAGCAAGGAGAAGAGCTGAGATAGCCTTAGATAGACGTGATATGGTTGAAAGGGGTGAATTAATGACTGGTACAGAACATCGTTTTGGAATTACATCATATTTAGTAGATGAAGAACTTGGAGATACAAGTAAAGATATTGAAAAACGTAGGAAGAGGAGAGAAATGTTTAGAGCAATGGCAGATGAAGCAATGAGAGGCACTGGTTCTTTTGATATAAATGAATTAATACAAGAATTACCTCTAGCAGAACAATCTGAATGGAGTGAGCATATTGAGAATTTAATATGTAGATTATTTAAGATTTTTATTCAAGAATTTAAATTATCTACATGGCATAAAGCAACTCCAAATAATGAGAATATTAAGTTAATGGAAAAAAATAAGTTTTTATTTGATGAATTGTATTATATGAAGAAGATAGAAGAAATGGTACAAGAGGAGAAGACTAGTCTACATATTGATGTACGTCATATTTTCACTTTTTGTTATAAATTATGGGATTATCTAAATATATATCCGACACCAATTATTGAATGCTTTGATAGATGTATTTTGGAAATTATATCATCTTTATTCCCAAATTTATATAATAATAAGACAATAACGACTAGACTAATTGGGTTAGATTATATTGACGAATTACGTGATTTACGTGTTGAATGGCTTAATCAATTAATACGTGTATCCGGAATAATAACAAGACGTACTAATGTATTAACCAAGTATAAAACGGTTTACATGGAATGTGTTAAATGTGGATGTGATACACTAGGGCCATATGAAGATTTTGGAACAAATAATAGTAGCTTTGGTAATGGTGAGAATGGTAGTTTAAGAAGTGTAGGAAAATGTACAGATTGCCAAAGTAGAGGACCTTTTATTATTAATAGGGAAAAAACTATTTATGAGAATTATCAGAAATTAGTTATTCAGGAATCACCTGGAAGTGTTCCTGCTGGTCGCATACCTAGATCTAGGGAGATCATAGTTACTGGGGATTTAGTTGATTATGTGTGTCCTGGTGAAGAAGTTATACTAACTGGTATTTATCGTACTTTTAAAGATCGTCAATTAAATATTAAAACCGGATTTCCTATTTTAGGAACACAAATATTTTGCAATAATATTGAGAAAAAAAATGATCCATTGCAACAAGATGAATTGACAGATGAAGATTTTAAAAAAATAAGGGAATTATCTAAGGATCCAGATATAAAAGAGAAGATTATATCCTCAATTGCTCCATCAATTTTTGGACATCATCATATAAAAACAGCTATTGCCTGTTCTCTATTTAGTGGAATTAGGAAACAAGTACCTGGTAAACATCATCATATAAGAGGTGATATCAATGTCTTAATAGTTGGGGATCCAGGTTTAGCAAAAAGTCAATTCTTAAAATATGTAGAGAAAAGTTTTGATCGTACGATATACACTTCGGGTAAGGGTGCATCGGCTGTTGGTTTGACAGCATCTGTTAGACGTGATCCAGTATCAGGAGAGTGGACTTTGGAGGGTGGTGCTTTAGTACTTGCTGATGAAGGCATATGCTTAATAGATGAATTTGATAAAATGAGTGATAAAGATCGTGTATCAATACATGAAGCAATGGAACAACAGAGTATTTCAATTTCAAAAGCTGGAATAGTAACAACTCTACGTGCTCGTTGTAGTGTTATTGCAGCAGCAAATCCCATATTTGGAAGATATGACTCTTGCTTAACTTTTAAAGATAATGTTGATCTTACTGATCCAATTATTTCAAGATTTGATGTATTAGCAGTTTTAAAGGATGAAGTACATCCCATGAAGGATGAATTACTTGCAAATTTTGTAGTACAATCACATATGAATAGTCAAGGTATATATAACAATACAAGTGATGAATTTAATGTGACAAATTTAGATGGTGAATCCCAACAATATCAATATATACAACAAATTGATCAAAAATTACTATGTAAATATATACGCTATGCTAGGAGATATTGTAAACCACAGATCAGAAGTGTTGACAAGGAAAAAATTACGACATTTTATGCAAGGATAAGACAGGAAGCAATACAAACTGGAGGGATTTCAATGACAGTACGTCATATAGAAAGTATTATAAGATTGGCAGAGGCTCAAGCAAAAATGCGTTTAAGCCCTATTGTAACGAACAAAGATATTGATGGTGCTATTGGAATAGTTTTGGAATCATTTATTCAAAGTCAAAAATATGCAGTAGCACAACGACTATCTAAAACATTTTCAAGATACAAAGCCTTAAGTAGTGGTTTTGTAGATATATTAGAAAATTTACTTTTGCAACTTTTTGCCGATAAAATCAACAAAATACAGCTCAGGCAGTGGTCTGATGATAATTTAGGTATGATGCTTGATGAGGTAGATAATGCCATGGTATATTTAGATGAATTCTTAGTATGTGCAGAGAAAATGAAACTGTCACACAATGTTACTTTTTCATATATAAAATCTTCAGCATTTGGGAAACTATTCCTTGTATCCGATCATGTTGATAATAATGGGAATAATATCAAAGTCATTACAAAAAAACACCATAATGATAAATACTCACAAAGTCAGATATCAATGCAAGGAGATTAAATTTTTGAAAGTGATTGATTTATTGTACAAGTATTATCTTTATCAATCTTCAGATTCTATTTAGGACATTTTTTTTCTAATATTAAGTTAAATATTTAAAAAGATAAACTTTAAGTTTTTAGTCAAACTTAATAAGTATCCCATATATAGGTATAAAGCATAATTATAACTCCTATCACTACTTTTTCAACTATATTGTCACATATTCTGGCTAAAAAAGTAATCAAGTATATATTAGAAATACTAAGTACACTAAATACTATTAATAAAAACTAAAGTAAGATGTAAAGGGAATTAAACTTTAAAATCATTATTTTATAGGCTTTAAACTCCATATATTAAATCACCTAAAAGATCTGTTCGTTCTTTTGTAAAAGGTCCATATTTAGTGTATATGAAATATTAAGGAATTCTGAAATTAGATAACTATTGAGGTAATATTCACTATTATTTAGTCTACAAAATCGAAAGTAATGTTAAATAGTATTATACCTTAAAAGTACTGGACTTTTTGAGATGGGGATCTAAATAAAGTGGTACACGTATTGGAGTCTAAAAATACCTAAAAATACCCAATTTACTCCTTTTTTTGTTGAATCTATGCGTTGATAAAATTATTAAATATTATATTATAAAGTCTCTATCTTTTCTTTTTCCTAATTCTATTCTGACTCATTTTTGAGCCCTTGTGGATGCATGCATCTATTATGGAAATATACATGTTTAAAAAATACCTCGGATATTGGCAGAATTATAAATTCTAAACAAAAATATTGAATAATCTACACTTTCCATCTATAATATATCTTTTATAAGGATATAGCAATTTATGAAACAAAGATTACAATAGACACATTAATCTAAATTTATTAAGATTATTTTCCCGCTGTAAATTAAGAACTTAAGTATAAAAGCTGAATATTGGTAATTGAGTTTCAGAAGGAATAAACAAGATAATACCTAATTATATAAAATACGAGGTATAAACATCTATAAAGTTTGCCAAAGTTTAGGAAACATATTAACTTTTGTTTTATAACTATCATAGCTTATAAACCACTCAATATCAGGAATCTATATACTGCTAATTAGTAACAATGGCATCTCTGACAGACCATAGAGGACGGCCATTATATGACTTACCACACAAAATGGCAAGTATAACTATATTAAGCAAGAACTCCTATGATCTAAATTTGAAAGGTTTTTTTAACCTTTTTATCCTTATACTGGTATTTAGCAATATGGGGGTTGTTTTAGAGAATGCCATGAGCTATGGATGTAAAGTAAAAATTCCAACTGGAATCACAGATTTAGTTCAGAATTGGCCAATATTGTGGTGCCTATGCCAAATGATTGTACTATTGACATTTTCATATTTGATAGAAAGATATATACTAATTATTGTAGTACTATCAACTAATGAAGAACCAAATAAAAAGGGAAGGAAGGGAAATAAACTATCTGAAATAGTGGGAATAGAGAATTTGCTGCAATTATTTTCGTTTCTGGCTACTTTAATATCAATTCCACTTATATGCATGAATATGTTAATGATCTTGTACTTACCTTATAAGACTGTAAAATTTTATAACCCAGATCCTTTATCATCTGTTGTCCTTCTATGCTTTTCTTTCGTATGGTTTTTTAAGACATTATCATTTCATCATGTATGCCATGATGTACGTCGCTGTATACTAGAGAATGAAGATTTTCATGAAATTTGTGGTACACTTCCAGAGGCAGAAATAGCCAGTAAATATCCAAAATGTTTATCTATAAAATATTATTTTTGGTATATATTAATACCAACAATGTGCTTCCAATTTTGGTATCCACGTACAAGTGGTATTAGATGGCTAGAAGTAATTAAGCATACAATTGGACTACTTGGTTGCCTACTATTAATGAAGATAATTGTTGAACAATATGTTGTTGTTACTGCTCATTATACCTTTACTTTGAAAGAGTTACAAAAGATGAATATACACCAATTTATAGTGCATATGACAACTCGGATAATGAAATTATCAATACCATCACTTTACGTTTGGTTACTTGGATTTGTTGCTTTATTTCACCACTACTTAAATATTCTTGGTGAAATAACTTGTTTTGCTGATCGAGCTTTTTATTTAGATTGGTGGAATGCTGGTAGCTTTGGTGAATACTGGAGGAAATGGAACTTACCTGTCCACTTTTTTTTGACAAGACATATATTTAAACCAATTAGAAAAGCAGGTGTGAATAGTGCTGCTGCAAATTTATTAGTATTTACATTATCTGCTCTTATTCACGAATACCTTGTAGTCATTCCCTTAAATATTGGATGGACTGGATGGGTAGTTTTAGCTTTTGTCTTACAAGTGCCATTGTCATTATGGACACAAACAAGTGCAATTCAGAGTAGAGAAACTCTTGGAAATGTAGTATTTTGGATTTGTTTCTGTTTCTGTGGTCAACCGATAGCTGTATTATTATATTACTATTTATGGGCTCTTTCTAAGGGTGAAATAGATCAAATAGACCTACATAAAATTGAAGGTATACCACAAATACCACTGGAGAATATATCAGAATATATTTCTAACTTAACAAATGTTTAGGTTTTGTTACAATGACTATATGTATTATTGAAGTATCGTCAAGTTAGCTAACAAATTAGAATACTAATATCTGAAGATTCATCATTGATCCAACAATATTATTGCTGCTTTGATACTTTCCAACAATACTTATATATCCGGTGTATATTGTCCTTTACTTTTTAAAGTTAATATACTTTTAAAAGTCAATATGATATAAATTCATTGCATAATTAGAATAAACTTTCGAGTTCTTTGGAAATATACCTAGATTACCCATATATATGGTCTATTAGGTACTAACCTTTACACTTTTCTATATTATCTTAGTTTTGTGCATAGTTTTTAATCTTTCAAATAGTGTAAGACCCCGGTGGAATACTGAGCGCAGTATTTCTTTTGTGAAGATTTGGAATTTTAATAAATGTTTAATTAATTAATTTACAACTTTGTCTAAGGTTATCTCACTAGTCATTAATGGAAATATATGTATCTCTATACTATTTAATATATGATTTTGTAGGTTGGCAAATTTCTAGATATGATAAGAATGATATAGAGAACTGTACTAAATACTATATAGGAGTATGGAATAGAATAACTGATGTAATGAAAGGCAAGAATAGATCAGAATACACTGAAACTCAATCTTCTTTAAATATTAGAGTTGTTGAGAATATATTTTCTTGTATTGGTGCACTAGTAGGATGTAGTACAACCGATGAAACTTTAAAATCTATTATTATAAGAACAGAATTGATGCTACTTGGAACACTATTACCTAGCCATTATATAAGAAAAATGGAGGAAGAATTTAATGTAGATATAAGCAGATGTGATATATCTGATTTATATATGCATTTAAGTATAATTGATGAAGTATGCAATATCTCAAAGAAGAAGTTTCCTTATATGATACGTAACCCTTTAAGTGGAAGACATGAACCTGTTGAACCCAAGAATGAAGAATTCAAAGACAGATTATATATGGAAAGTTATAGTTCGGCTATTATTAACTTAATAATGTTGATACTAAAGAGTTATAGTGAAAGCATAAAGGAAACAGGTACAATTTGCTGTAACGAAAATTTGAAGCTAAGCTTATACTCTCTTCCACTCATAAATATGACTAGAGCTCCAGATTTATCTAATAGCCAGACTCATATTAAAGTTATAGAAATATTTAACAGCTTTAAGATAAAAGATAGACAAGATATATTTTGGAAGTGCCTATTATTTTGCAAAATTTATGAAATTATTTCTTCACTACTAGAAACTACAGACAGTGATATAAAGTACCAGACTTTTTTATTAGCTCAAAAATTTATAGAGGAAATATCAGATATCAATAAAGTAGCTTTAAATAAACACAATTCTCCATTATTTTTAATTTTACAGAGTGAATGGGATACTCTACTTCAATCTCAATTTCCTCACTCTCTAGACAATAATATATCATTTTTTCAGTCATATTCAAGATTTTTTACCTTAATTCAGTTAATTTTTTTACGTGAGCTATCGCAGATTAAGGAGTATGGAAATCAAATAACTAGTTTATTGCAATATTTCGAGAATCAACTTTATGTGAACTATATTGATATGCTTGTATTCCTACTCAATAGAATTTATGTTATAGTATCTACAATGGAGATTCGACAAATTTCAAGTGAGCAGCAGACACTGGATGAAAGAAGAGTAGATACTAATTGTGATAAAAGTAGTGCATGGAAAATATTGCAAATATTCTTAAAGGAGCTATATCCATTACTACTACCATTACCAGATAATTCTACACTGTGTTTACTTGTATCGATATCAACACAACTAAATTTTGAGTTATGGTTAAAACTTTGTTTTGCATCATTTAATACTCAAATAACTAATTATCTAAAAGAAGATGTAATTCCAACAAACAATACAATTTACAATGGTCTGCGCATACTATATCAATTAATTTTGATATGTGATATAGATATAGTAGCTCCATTTGTAAGTGATATTATCTACCAATTATGGCTGTTATTCATTTACATAGAGCTAGATATGCTGTTTTCAAAGCATTCATCCACAGATCTTTACAATGATACAGAGAGAGCTGCAAACCTTTCAGAAAACTTAAATGAATGTATAAAGCTAGACGACTTTGGAGACAGTAGTGAAACTATAGCTATAATTAAGAAGCTACATGCTGAGATAGCAAATATGTTAGCTAGCAAGGTAGAAGTAAGTATCCTCTATCAAATAATTGAAACAATAAGCGAAGTCTCAAATTCAGCAAAACACACAAACAAACGGGTATACCATTTGCTTAGTTCATTTAGGATGCTATTTAGAGATGAAAACATAATACTGTGACAGTTTGTGCAGATTTGGTTATAGTTGTTAAATAACTATTAATCTAAGCCTTTCAGTTTTCTATGCTTTTGTATAGATCATTTGCCCATGAGTCTGTTCACCAACTTGACGTATTATACCTCTTGTTTCAAAGTCACGCAAAGCTGCCCTTGCTGCACTAGCATTAACTTTCAGTTGGTTTACAATAACTGCAGGAGTTATCATCTTTAATTTCATTATGTCAACACTTAGACGCTCAAGTGTAGTTTTGTCAAAAAGTACAGCATGGTTTGCCTTGTCTTTTTGCTTACCCTTTGACCACTTCTTACGCTTTGCTCTACCACCAGCTGCTGCTGCTGCTGCAATCTGCTCCTTCGTCTTCTTCTCACCCTTTGGTGGCATCTCTCTTAATTATACACCTGAAGATATATCCAAACAAGATAACAAAATTAAAGAAAGCACTTCCTTCCGTCAGTACAACCAGCCTTTCCAGAAACCCTTCTTTTCATTATTATACTTAGTTGAGACAGACTAGACGTAAGACGTAATTCCGCTAACAGATATCTACTAAATATCACTATATACCTTAGTAAAATAAAGGTACCACTTATTTTGGATAGTAACTAGTGTATGTGATGTAGTGGAGACGGGAAATATATGAATAAATTTTATATATGGTAGCCTTTAAAATAAATTGAATATTATAAACTCTAAATAGGTTATCGCTGGCGGTATAAAATGCTATTATTAGCGCGTGAGTATTTTATTAAATTTACTATTTGGCTAGCTTGGATCACAATAATTGACGCGGTATAAATAGTCAAAAAATGGATGTTTGCGTGCATCATTAGGACTAAAGAGAAGATACAAGTAGTCTGCACCACTGGTTTGAATGATCAAATAGGCATCACCGTGTAATGGCTGATCTGAAATGTGTCTTTAATTCTAGACAATTATTATTAGACAGTGAGAGTATAAATAGTACAGGTAGAGATCGAATAGAAGCTTCAATAGAGAAAAGTAAAGAATCAGAGTGGGAGTTGGTAGGAAATATGACATCTGAAATATTGGTAGGATATGAGTCAGATTTAGATACATATGAGAATAATTCAAACATTTTTACACCTTGTTCTCAAGAATGCTTCACATTTGAAACTGCAGAGGAAGAAGACTCAACCATATTTGGCCTTAACTCACACGAGCTAAATGGACTAGTGACATCCTTCAAAAAAAATTTTGAAGAAGCTACTAGTACTGGTCAGTGTCGAAATAAGGATAGTAATATAATTAATAAAGAATCTAACAACGAATATGAAGAAGATGTTCTATCTATCCAATGCTTTAACAGAGATAAGAATAATATAGGTAATTTTGAAGAAAGTGGAACTTTGAATAAAGACAGATATATAATGACAAGTGTTAGACCAAATTCTGAAGTATGTAACAAGGGAGTAAATAAAGGACAAAGTAGTCAGAATATAAAGTATCCAAGCTGTAAAGGACTCAATACTCAACAAAGAAATAGACTAGATCAGAATAGATCTTTTGATTTGGGAAATCATACGATGGAAGTTAGGCAACATCAAAATATAACTGATAGCTCTACCAACTATAATGTGAATAGTATACAATTTAATAATGTAATTCCTGGCACAAACAATAAAGACAACCAAAAATATAGCCGTGATTACAATTGTGAAGGCTATAGTAGCCAAATAAATAATATTAAGAACAACTTTAGTAAGACTGAAAATCAGCCTTCAATTCATGATACTCATAACTATCACGAAATCCAAGAAATATCTAAAATAGAATATGTAACTGAAACAAGTTCTTTAAGCTCACTTGAAGATAGCAATATGGAAAGTATATATGAAAATAGTTGTGGTAAAACTGCGTTATACAGTATATATAATAATGAAGATGTAAACAAAGAAGTGACTTGTGAAGTTTGTAAATATTCATACGACTGTTACCAAAGATCTCCAGAGGTCCATAACTACCCAGATAGAGATGCGATATATGTAGGTTCAGAAGTAGAAGTTTCTGGTGATATAAATGATTTAGATGCAAAATTTTCAACTTTGGATAATTCAGTTGAAAAATCATATTTTTGTGCTGAAAATGAGCATTATAAAGTTCTTTGTAAAGAATATTGCGATTTAGTGAACTATATGTACTGCAATTATAATTTGATCTCGAAACCCTGTATTAATAGTAAAGTAAATTCTAATTCACCATCACATTTATCTTGCAAAGAAAGGAAATCTCCATTATCTTCAAAAAGAAGTTCAGAATGTCCTCTAAAAGAGGGAAAATTTCGTAGAGATGGACTTATTCCTGCTTGTAAAGGATCTATCCATATTGATTATATTATAGATATGAAAAGTATTGGGAAGGGAACTTATGGTTCAGTTTGTTGTGGTGTAAACCGTCTTACAGGAGTTGTTAGGGCGATCAAATCTATACCTCTTGCAAAGGTAAAAGCTATGGATAGGTTTATGAAGGAGATTAATATTATGAAGAATCTTGACCATCCTAATATAGTCAAACTCTATGAAACTTACCAAGATCACAAGAATATCTATTTAGTTTTAGAATTTTGTAGTGGGGGTGAATTGTTTGATAGAATAATTCAACAAGGTAATTTTGATGAAGTCTATGCAGCTTATTTAATGCGACAGATATTTTCTGCAATATTTTATTGCCATGAGCATGGAATTGTCCATCGTGACTTAAAACCTGAAAATTTTCTTTTTTTAAATAACCAAAATAATGCTCCATTAAAAATTATAGACTTTGGTTTAGCTACAAAAGTTAATAAGAATAATACAACGTTAACTACAAGAGCAGGAACTCCATACTATGTAGCTCCTGAAGTTTTAAGTGGTGAATATGATCAGCAGTGTGATTTGTGGAGTTTAGGTGTTATTTTGTACATACTACTATGCGGTTACCCCCCTTTCTATGGGAGTAGTGATAATATAATTTTACAGAAAGTTAAAACAGGACATTTTATTTTTAAAGATAAAGATTGGAAAGATATCTCTCCTTTAGCTAAAGATTTGATTTGTAAGCTATTAACTTACAATCCAAAGGGGCGTATATGTGCAAGAGATGCTCTAAAGCATCCCTGGATCACTCATTTTACAAGAAATAACTATAAAATTCCCCTATATTGTCTTATTAATGAAACTCAACTTGAAGGTAATGAAACTGATAAAGAATGTAACCAAGGATTTCCTAACTTAAACTCTTATAGAACAGGTACTTGTATTTCTTCAGGGATAAATATCTTATCAAACTTTAGGAATTTTCACCAATACAATCGCTTTAAGAAAGTTGCTTTAACTGTAATTGCACAACAAATGACTGAGAACCAAATAAGTAATCTCAAAGAAGCATTTTTTGCCCTAGATGCCAATGGAGATGGAACTTTGACCCCTCAGGAAATTATTTTAGGTCTTCAGAAGAGTGGTATCAAAGAGTTACCTTCCGATTTGATTCAAATACTACAAGATATTGATAGTGATGGTAGTGGTTCAATAGACTACACTGAATTTATTGCTGCTACTTTAGATATTAGGCAATGCTTTCAAGAAAATATATGCTGGGCTGCTTTTAGAGTATTTGACTTGGATGGTAATGGAAAAATTACTGCAAGTGAAATTATGAATGTTATTGGATGTCATAATGTGCAACATACTCTACATTTACAGTCATATATTATGTCAACTATTGAAGATATGATACGAGAAGTAGATGTTAATGGTGATGGGGAAATAGACTTTGAAGAATTCCTTGAAATGTTTAGGAGATGTGAAAAAGTGTAAATAATATTATAGAAGTTGGTAATTGCACCTGACTCCAGTCATAAATAATTAGCTTATAAAGGTACAATTGAATATATTCATATTAATAGTTGGGAGAAAAGTGTATATTATTTAGAAATATATAAATTATTCTAGTTGATATTGACTTTCTTTTTTACAATTCTGACTCTATTATCATATATTACTACTACGGTATATATTCTAAATTATACCTATATACACTTGTATAAAATTTAATTTAGAAATATAAATTGTAATATTCTACAACCTTACTGGAACTTACTGGAAGTAACTTAAATTTGTTTTATATAAAAGTATGTTCATATATTTTATAGAATTATAGATCTAATAATTTCAAAGTATACACTTTTATAAATAATAATCATTTAATTATAAGGTACTGATACTGGCACCTTGATACTCAACTAGTCTTACAGGATCAATATTATATGCTGCTCATATACTTATCATTGGCTATAGAGAATATACTATATATATATTACTGATATTCTTCAAATTATTTTAAATTACTACAAAAATATAACTTAAAAAGTATAAAGGCCCTATAATTTAAGAGATCCCCATATGCTTGTAGGTCGCATATTTTGGAATTTTCAATATAACCATCTATTCAACTGTAATATCTAAATACTATATCTTGGTAACATAACAAATTACATATTCTCAATAACTCCAAACTCTGAAACATGAATTAATAGTTCTTTTAAAATAAATTCATTACAGTATTTCTAGAAAATTACAAGTTTCTATATAATATCTACTTTATTTTAATTAATCAGTGTTACTTTACAATATATTACACTATCCACTTATTCTGAGGTTCAACTATTTAGAAATTTGAAAATATCTTTTTTTTAAGTGAATATATTTAAATAGTTCTGTAAATGTAGCCTCTATACCATACTGCACATATATAGTTTTATATATTACAATCTTATAATTCAATTCTATAAGCTAGAGATTTCAAACTACTTTTTATATTAAATAAGTTATATGATCAAATTATCTACAAATTTGTAAATTGAATAGTTCATAATGTATAATACTGTCTCCAAGAAATCCTTATTCCGGTTAGTTCTAATATATGTATTTTAATTTTATTACATATACTACTGCATAGTAAATTCGTATAATTATTCATTAATTATTTATAATATCACCTCGACATCAGCTAATAATAGTACTCTCGTTCTATATATTAACATTTATGCAAAATATATCTTGTGTACTATATCATAATCTGGACATATAAAACATATATACCATTCTATATAAAAATTGACAAATTAATTTAATTTTTCAAACATTATCAATCTCTAGTTGGCATTTATTATTCGCATAATCTATAAGAAGTGTAATTATACTCCACATTACTTGAACTACCTCATTGCTTTCGGTAGTTGTACATCTATGCTTAAGAATATCATTAATTAAAGCTTTATCTGTTCTATTCTCTTCATTAAAAGTTTTTTCTATAGGTTTATCAATTTCTCCAAAATATTTATTTTCAGTATCCCAGGATATACTTGAAGTATTTTGTATATCTTCTATGTTATTTAAAGGAAAACTGTGTGTAATCTCTGAATTTGATCCAATCAAGAGTTCATTATTAATTGAATTATACGAATTTACTTGATTTGCAGTTGATATATTAGATAATCTCCTATTTAACCTATAGTCTTCTCTAATAGGGACAGAAATAGGATTAAAATTTAAAATCTTTCCATTAACAATAGATGTTTTAGGGCCCCCAAGTTCAACAATAGGGATAGAATTCATTTCATTACATTTGTTATGGTATTCAGGAAATTCTTTAAATATACTTGTTGGGGGCAAATGAGCCTCTTTATCTACTTGTGAATAATTCATATTATAATGATCTTTATTTATAAGTGATGGACATTCTAATACAAATGTTGACTTATCTATATTTGATATAGTTGAAAACATGCATATACAATTTATTTCAGTATAACCCCATTGTTTTTTCTGGGTATTTATTGTTTTTATAAATCTTATTTTCACATGGGATTTTTTCTCAGTACTTCGTGATATTATACACTTTTCAGCTTCTAACATGAGTAGCAAGTCATAGTCCTCAATATCACTATTACTTAATCCTAATATTTTCAATTTAGAGATATCCAGATATTTCAAGGTAAAATTACCATTTTTCTTGTAAAATACTAAATCACCTCTTTTACAAACTAATGAGTGTAAATCTCCTCTCTCTATTTCTTTTGACATATCTTCTCCAACAATCTGTTTAGACACTAGTCTATTTTTTAGTATTTCCTCCTCTATATCATCCTTTACAATACCAAATACTAAACTATGATATTCGGATGGGAGAGTTAAGTAATAGTCAACATTTGAATCTTGAGTATCTAAACAATTAATATATAAAGAGTATATCACGAGCTCAAGTAAATATAAACAAAATAATTTCAGACAAGATATCATTCCAAGTGATTCTATACCTTAAGACTATTGTTGTTCTTTAAAATTGGGTACTTTTCTTAACTCATTATCTCTGACAGTTGCGCTAGGAATAATCTAGGTACCATTATTTACCGCCAAAAAAATGCATGGGAATGATGTATGAGACGTGTCTCTTGAATATAAAATTATTTGTGATAAACTAACATTAATACAGGAGTAAAATAATCATATATACCACCTTAATAAAGGTTACAATATATGTTATTAAAGTTTCTTCATTAAATAGATATAAATCTTAATTTGTATATTTCGTTGACTATATAATTTGCATCTATAAACCTAAATCAATATATAGATCTTTTCTATTTTATTATCTAGAAATGATCAAAAAATATATTTTCTAAAGTAAATTAGTGAAAAGAAGAAAATACTATAGTATATAATAAGAAAAAATAGTTATTTGTAAAAGGAGTAAGAGTAAACTTGTCTTCAGGATTATAGTATTTAAGCTACTGAAACCTATATATCTTGGAAATCAATTTTTCAAAACCTCTTGTATTACTATATCTATTAAATAATAAATTTTAGTATTAAATTAGTATTATTTATTCCTAGTATAAACAAAATAAAACAAATTTTGAAAATTAATAACTCTTTTACTGTTATATAGTGATATCTACTAGATTTATATTCAAGGGAAATATTTTAATAAATAATTTACTGTTTCTATAAGTTATAGTAAAGAATTTCACCAAAAAAAAATAATTAATCATAATAAGATGTCTGTAATTTTAAATATTAATATATATTAAAATTTAGTATAAAAAAAATCCAATAAATACAAAATTGTATAACTTTTTTATCTTAATGCAATTTTAACTAGTTTCTAAGATTTTAGTAACTAGAAAATATTATAAATATCGTACTTTAGTTACTTAATATGTTAATAGAGTATCTACATCTAAGAAAAATTACTTATAGATAGAAAACTACATAATTAGTTTATTCAAAATTTTTACTTCTAAACTATCATTAAATTTTTGGTTACTTGACTACAATAAGCTAAAAATTATCTTAAACTTTTTCTTTGAGCTAAACTAGTGTGGACCCAATAAATAGTGGCTAAGCTCAAGTAAATTAAAAAAAAAAAAAAAAGTCAAAGTTCATTTTCCTTTTTTTTGTGGCCCAATGTCTTAGAATATTGTCACTTATTTTGTTAAGGATCTTGAGTTATTCTACTTATAGTTGATTATTTGAATCTTCCTAGGGTATGCTAACACTACCTAAGAATTTTTATCAATAGTATTTGCATTAAAGCCCCATACACTATTAGGAATATATTAAATATTCTGTAGTAGGAACTAATATAAAAAAATTAAAAGAATTAGATCACTCTTTTTTCATCTCTACTAAAAATATTTAAAATAGTAAACTTTGTTTAGGTAATAGGGATCATAAAATACCAATACAATTAATAAATTAGGTATATGTATTATAAATTAAATTCTTACCAAGATATTAAAATATAGTATTATATAGTGAAATTATTTAATAAGAGTACATTAAATTCAATATTATTATTATTAACAAATCCTTAAAAATTATAGAAGTCACGATCTTAGTCATAATAGACTAATATAACTCAGTTATTTTTACTATATTATTGTATATATATATAATTTATTTTGTAGAGATATTTGTTAGATATTTAAGGTATTTTATATAATATTATATAATTTATCACTGTTATAATCAGAATAATAATGTTTCATACCACTTTAAATATTAAAGAATAGGTTACATTGTACATTTATATTTTGTTCCAGGTTATAACAAGTTTATTACCTACTTTTCTTTAAAAAAAAAGATTTAGTTTATAATATATTTATATCTTACTAGCTAAACAAATACAAAATAAGTGAATATATACCACCTTATTACTTATTTTATGATTCTATACTTGATCACTCTTACCTTAATCTTACTGTTTTAAAAGTAACATTACTCTATTCTTGTCGTAAAAAGCTCACTTATTGAAGTGAATCTATATATATGTAGGTAATTTTAATAAGAAAAAGTGGCATATTTTAAATATACTGTTAAGAAAGTTACTTTTAGTTCAAGGGTAGCATTTAAATTATAGAGAAGATTCATAACCAAAAAGTTAGCTAATATCTCATAATATATAATTTAAGATATAAATATCCCATTGAGACAAGTAATATAGTGTAAATTTGGTTTTAGAGTATTTCTAAAATCTAAAATTATAGAAAAGTATTAAATAATATCAAACTTGAACCAAAATCCAGTACTTAAGCGGGAAATATTTAGATCAACACTTTGTTATATTCGACACTAAGTAGACAAATAATATAAGAAGACTAAAACAAATAATGGAAGAACTTCCCACAATAAACTTTCAAAATCTTAAGAAAAAGAAGTCTTCTGGAAATACTGTAACTCAGCGTCCAGGTCTAATAATATGCAAGGTATCTGGTAAAGAAGATTTAAGGTTGACATGGGGCTCCCATAGGTTACTTTCAAAAACTATTCAGTTTTTAAATTGCTCAATTAGAAAATATCTGAATATATTAGAGGATCGGGAATATAAAATTGAGGTATGAACTTAACTAAAAAGTAATTACAGTATATATTTTATCTAATTATCTTTTTTTACTTAGGTTGCTACAGAGGTTGAAGATGGTACCAAGTGGGTCCCTACAACTATTCAACAATTAGTTGAAAATTCAGATATATATACGGTAAGAATTAGTAGAATAGAAGAAACAGATAATGATAAAGTTAATAAAGAACCAATCAAAGTACATTCAATGCTAAACTGTGGAAGACATTGTGCTAATCAGATGCGTTATATACAGCTTATGGAAAAAAATAAAAAAATAAATTCACTAACACCAAAAGATACAATAATAAAAGTGGAGGAACTAAAAAAACATTGTACTGCTAATGATTGCTGGGTCTCATATAATGGTAAAGTATACGATATTACAAAATATTTAGATTATCACCCTGGAGGTAAATGTAACTCTTCATCTACTTCACAGAAATATTTATTTATCTAAATTGTTATTTTTTATAGGTAGAGATCTCTTAATTGAATTTGCAGGATCTGATATTACTGAAGCTTTCACAAACTTTCATCAATGGGTAAATTGTGAACAAATTCTCCAACATTCCTTTGTAGGATTTTTAGGTTAGATACCCTAGTTATTTTAATTGAATAAAGTTCATTAGGCTAATAAAATATTAATTTATATTTGAAAAAGATTATAACTTAAAATAAGAAGTTAGTTTATATTGTTTTTTTTTAATAAAGTTTTGGGATTTTTCTAATTTGGAAACTAGTTCAGTTTAAGAAAGTTAATAAGACTTGTCTTCCCCCCAACTGCAATAGAACTTTTTTAGGTTTATTTTTAAAATTAATATCACTTCTTTTTTTAAAGTAATTGACTTTAAATCTTCTACTTTAAAGTTCAGAATGACTTCAAATGTTGATGACTGGGAAGTTTGGAACAGAGATATCCCTTTTTGGAAACATGCAATAGCTGGAAGTGCTGCAGGTGTAGTTGAGCACACGTCAATATTCCCCTTAGATACTATAAAGACTATTTTGCAAGCTAATCATTTAAAAAAAAGAACTGCTATTTATGATGCAATAAATTATATTAAGCTTAGAGGAATTTCAAGTCTTTTCCGTGGTTTCAAAGCTGCTATAATAGGGAATGTCCCTGCCCATGCTGCTATGTTCTCAACATATGAACTTTGCAGTAGAACACTCTCAACTGAGAATCTAGAAGTTAGTGAGAAAAACTACAAGTATATAGATATATTTGACAAACTTGTTGCACCAGCTCTTTGTGGGGGCACTGCAGTATTTGTACATGATAGTATAGTTACTCCTATGGATGTTGTGAAACAGAGATTGCAACTAGGATCCTACAAAGGTATATTTGACTGTATAAAACATATGGTTAAAAACGAAGGTCCTATGTCATTATTCAGATCACTGCCAGTTACCCTATTTATGAACATCCCTCAAAATGGTCTATTCGTTGTATTAAATGAAAATATTAATAAACACTTTAGTCACAGAGTATTGAATGATAGGGATCCTACTTTGAAATACTTTATATTTGCAGGAATCAGCGGAGCAATTGCTGGATTTATTACAACTCCACTAGATGTTGTGAAGACAAAGATACAAACACAAGCTTGTCACATTCAAAATGATCTTACAAGAGACATAGCGTATAGGAACATTACAGAGACAATTAAGAAAACATGGTTCTATGAGGGATACCGTGGTTTATATAGGGGCGCTCTTTCTAGAGCTGCTATAATTGCCCCTTCTTATGCTTTATGTTGGGGAACATATAGAGCTGTCAAAAATATCCTCAGTACTTAATAAAGTAGCTTGTCAGTCAAGTTTGATACAAAAATAACACTGTAAACTAGTTGTGATAATTAGTTAGAATTCATACTAATAAATTACAAACTCTGGAGCTAAGGATTCAAGCTGTTCTACTAACTTTTGTGTAGAGTTTATCCAATTATCAATTTTAGTTCCTAATAGTTGTAAACGTCCTTTATCTAATATATGTGGGTGGACCCAGTTAATTTCTACAGTACGAGAGGTTTGATCTATGTATCCATTTATAAGTTCCATATTGATTGCCTTCATTACAAGTAGCTCTATTTCTGTAATACTAACTCTACAATGGTCTGCAATTTCTTCAAATTTTAAAATACGTTCGTTTTTATCCTTCTTAAATGCTAAATCCATTAGAGCTAGTGTTGTTGTCTTCTTTATAATACATATTTGAGCTTCTGCTGTACATAATGGACTATTTTTGACATGATCCTTATGTTTTTCAATTGAAAACTTCAGCATGTCAATATCTCCTTCATGTAAGCTAACAAGAATATCTAAAATCCACGAAAATGACTTGATATTACACAATGTCTGCTCATCAATGTCCGTTTGTTGTTGATCTACCTGCTTAACCATATTACTAAAATTCTGAATTAGTGGATGTAAAATTAGTTCACCTAAATTAAAGATATTATCAGATATAATTGCAGCCACAATAATTTCATAAGCTAAACAAGGTTTATTACGTTGGGGAATTTCATCCAATGGAGTATAAGATAAGTATAGTAAAGCATGTTTGTAGAACATGTTAGGCCTATTGATTGTCTTTTCATAAGCTGCACAGGATCTATGATACATTGCAATTAAACAAGGTTCTGCTCCTCTTAGTTTGTCAAGCTTCTCAGCAACAAAATCTAGTAACTCGTTACATTGTAGACTCATATCAGCTCGCTTTGTTAGCTCGAAGGCTTTCAAAATTCTATGATATAAATCTGCTTGTATTTCAAATGGAGGTTCTACATTTCTGTGCTGAGTTAAAATAGTACTATTTACTTCACTATTGTCTTTTTCATAGTTAATATCTTGCTTTAATTTCTCTAAAAATGTAATATTATCATCTACAGGTAGTTCATTATTATCTATTACAAAACCTGCCAAAGTAGCAAACCTAAGGGGGTTGAAGTGCTGTCTTAAAGGTAGTATAGCACCAACAAAAAACTCGATTTTATCATATTTTTGGAACTCCAAATGTTCATTAGATAAATATTGGTAACAAAGCTCCATATATTGATGATATAGTTTTTTTTCTAAGTAATTTTTGAGAGTTGCTACTTGATTAGGGTCATTAGATCTCTTCAGTGACTCCTTCTCCAGTTGATCTAAAGGAGTTATAGTTCTAGCAAATAACTCATCGACTATAGATGATGCACAATTAATATCCATTGCTTTATTACTTTATATTAAAGTATTATTCCCTCTCTATTTGTCCCTTATCCCAGGAGTGGTCCAACTCACTTGATATGTGCCCCCAGCATGAGGTATCACGCGCGAGGTTTGGCTAAGTATAGGGAATTACAAATTTATTCACCAAAGATTAAATCTAAAGTCAGTAATGACTCAATATTAAGAAATCTGCGAAACAATTATGTCGAAGTTAATGAAACGTAAAGATACTAAGATTATACAACTGTCTAATTATAGTACTTCCTAAAACCTGATGTAGGGATATCAGTACATAATACTGTGTTAATACTAATGATATACTATTACTACTACCACACCCTTATATTTAAGTAATTTATAACAAGAGAAATGGAATACAAAATCTCATAATTCATAAATTTCATATGCCTATTATATCACTCCAGTATTCGGTATTTCCGTATTCGATATTTCAGCATTCGGCACTTCAGCGCCATAACAACTTATCTATATTGTATTAAAAACAATACGTAGATAAGTGTCTTACACATCAATTTCTTATTTCCAGTTAAGGCGTCAAGTTCACTTGTCTTCATTTTACCTGAAGACTGCAACGCTGATTATATTGCTATTGCAGCTATGATGTCTTCAGCATCGGTTGAAGATTTACATCTTCTGTGACCGACAAAGTGAGATAGCTGAGCTGTGCAGATCTTTAATGTGTTGGGACCACACTGTAGAATAGTTACTCCTAGACATTACTACTTAATAGGAAGGTACTTGGCAATTGGCTACTTAGTTGTAGGGAGACCTAATTATTATAGAATCTGCTTTGTCCCAAAGGTATATTATTGGTGTTTCCGCGTCTATTAGGACCACCTCTTTGATTAACTTTGTAGTGACTGGTACCCAACTTCGTCAACTCCGGTGGAATATCTTGCTTTGCCTCTCTTAACACACGTACGAGATCATTAGCAAGTCGACATTTATCAGCAGTGAAAAATGATAAGGAGACACCACTTGCTCCTGCACGACCTGTACGCCCAATACGATGAATATAATCTTCCATCTGATTAGGAAAGTCGTAGTTAACAACAAATGTGACATCTTTCACATCAAGACCCCGTGCTGCTACATCTGTAGCAATCATTATTGGGGAAGTACCATTCCTAAATTCATTTAATACCCAAGTTCTCTCTTCTTGCTTCTTATCACCATGTATACACAATGCTGGCCAACCTTCCAAGCGTAGTTCTCTAGTGAGTATATCTGCTCCTTTCTTAGTCTCACAAAATATTAGAACTTTAGAAGTAGGACTATTCATAACTTGATTCAAAAACATTCTTAATCTACCCTTCTTTTGGTATTCATCAACTACATCGATATATTGCTTAATATTATGAGAAGCTTTAAGTGTATCAATGGAACCAACATTAATATGTACAGGTTCCTCACGACATAAGTCACGAGCTAGTTTCTGAACCTCTTTTGGCCATGTTGCACTCCATAATAATGTCTGTCTATCTGGTCTAATTTGAGATACCAGTTTACGTATTTGTGGTTCAAATCCCATGTCAAGCATTCTATCAGCCTCGTCTAGTACTAGATAAGTTACTCTTGACAAATTTGTACAACCTTCTTCCAGAAAGTCAATTAGTCTTCCTGGGCAAGCAATACATATTTCAACGCCATTTCGCAAGGAAATTTGTTGTGATCTTTTAGGTACACCACCATATACTGCAGTATTTCTTATTCTCAATATATTTCCAAACCTGTTTGCTTGTTCACGAATTTGCTCAACAAGTTCACGTGTAGGAGCTAATATCAAACAAATAGGACCATCCCCATATCTTAATCTTGGTTGAGCACTAATATGTACCATTGATGGCAATAAAAATCCCAATGTTTTACCTGAACCTGTCTCAGCAATACCAATCATATCTCGTCCAGAGAGTGCAACTGGCCAACCTTGTACTTGGATAGCAGTTGGTTCTGTAAATCCAGCTCTATATAATGCATCAATAAGAAAATCTGGAAACGATGACTCATCAAAACTAGTTATTGGCTTCGGTACATTACTACCTGCTATTAGAGTAATTCTTTTACTTTTGCGTATTTCATTTGCTTCATCTTCACTCAACTTCGTGATATTCTGATGCTCAAAATAAAAATTCTTCTCAAATGGTATCAAGTACTGTGACTTCCAGTCAATTCGTACCAACCTATCACCCAATTCATGATGTTGGTATATTGAATTATTCCTAGTGTTCCCATTACTAAATCTACTAGGTAACTCTCTATTATTTATGTTATATTGGTTATTCCCATTAACCTTATTACTACCCTTTAATCCACCACAATTTCTTCCTTGTTGGTTATTATAATAAGGAAGCCCTTCATTTGTGGTTGCTGGATAAGGTGCTGAATAATGTCCATTATTAACAACTCCTGCCTGTACAGATGCTACTGAACTAGGCCAATTACTATGTCGCATCTTTTTTTTGACCAAGTTATCCAACAATTCAGAACCAACCTGAGTATTTTTGCTTCAAATGAATAAAAGTACTATTGTGGTTTCCACAAGTTTCTTTACAATACACAATTGTAAAGTAATGAGATACTGCCACTTACTCCACCCAACAATTACCTAATAGAAGAGTACCGCATTTTTGGTAAATCACGTCTCGATAATGGAGACAAGGGGAACCTCTGAATCTGGCGTGTTTAAAAATAAATGATATCCTCAGCATTTATAATCAAATATCAATTCAATTAGTCACTTCTTACCCTAAATTTCAGTACTGAAGTCTCAGACTTCTAAGGGTTTGTACTTAAATTGCAGAACAATAACTTACAATATTTATGATTAGCTCTTACTGGCCCAATCTAGTGAGAGTCCATAAGTAATCATCATTCATCTATGCTCACATTTGGTTCTCTAATAGCAAATTATATTAAGCCTATTAGGACCTTGATCAATTAGATATTGAATGCAGGGTTTGCATATGTGGAATTTGAGTTGCATGTAAATGCCAGCCAAGCTGGAAATTATCTTTACCGGTTCTTCCTCATCAATTGTATAGATTTTATGGAATATTTCTTTTTGAGTAAATTACTTATAAAAAGTATTTATAAGCAAGTTCTCACTATACAGAACTTATTTCTACTTAGGTGAGAGAGATTACACTAAGAGTATAGTACAGAAACGTTATTTACAGTAGCAATATATCTCGGGAGACTACAGAAGTTGTACTTTAAAAAAAACAAATCCTCCAAACCTAATTTCAAAATCCTGAATTGTCAGTTATAATAGAATAAGATATATTTGGCAAAAGAGGAGAGTACTTTTACCCCACGTGAGACAATTGCGCTAAACGATCTTCCTGTCTCTAGGGAGTTATTTAGCTTATATGACGCATTACAACCATTTGCATGCCTTTAAAGAGCTGAAATATCGGATGTAACTGAAGGATGTATAACGAACATGGATACAGAAGGCTAGCAAGATACTTCTCATCATCTTTTGAACAAGATACAGGTTTGTCATATAAACAAGTGGACAGATCTGCAGAATCAGATATCGGGTGGGTAACAAGTGATATAAGATTTAAAGAACTAAATTGGAACTCTTCTGCGAGGGATTCATCAAAAATTGAAGTTGGCTCATTAATAGACAGATTAGGTAGTGATTCTATTGAGGCTAACCCTGGTAATAGGCTAAATAACACTTTGAAAGATGCTCCTATAGCAGTAATTCCATGTGGGTTATTATATCCGAGAGTATTTATAGGGAATATTCCACCAAATATAAGCTTTGAAGTACTGAAAAACTTGATATTAACAGCAATAGATGATTGTAACAATTCATCTGGTTCTTTGATCTCACTAAACTATCAATCAAGTTATAAGGAATGGAGGACGGCATATGCTAGTTTAACAACTTGGAATAATGCTCAAAAAGTAATCCAGCATTTACATCTTAGACGGCACTTTAAAAATGTGCCATATCATAGACTAGTTGCATGTGTAGCTCCATACCCTCCCCCATCAGTCCTATCATCAAGTTTCGAATCGGCATATGATCCTGGTGAGGCAGAGTCGATTATTTTGGAGTTTCAAGAAATTAACAAGAAACTCTTATTGCATGAACCACGTGGTACCGAAATATGGCTTCCTTCATATAATCGTATTGAACGTAGTAGGAACTTTTGCAATATTTGGAACTGCTTTAAAAGAGATGAAATAAATAAAATAAGTACTAAGTGGATGCAGTACTATAAAGAAAATGGTACCTGTGATTACTGGGACTCGTTATCAGGGCATATGCAGTCACATATGCCAAGTAGTTCGTCTATGGAAGATAAACTACACTTGCCTACTACAATAACCTTGCTACGAGATGGACCTGGTGGAGCAAATTTATTTATATATGGAATTCCGAATGATTGGACAGAAGTTACGTTAATGCAACTATGTCAGAAATTTGGTCATATTGTTGGTATCAGATTACCTGCAGCAAATGACAATAATAAGCTAAACCGCTGTTTTGGCTTTATTAGCTATGATAATAAACCGTCTACTTGGGCAGCAATTAGGTCAATATCTGGCATCAAGTTTCTTGGAAAACCTCTGAAGTTACAACTAAAAGCAGGTGAAGATTCTCTATTACCCCTTACATTAAGACCAATTGTCGAAGGCTCAGCTAGAAACAAAAGTGGTGGTTCCTACGAGTACTCTGGATTTGGAGAATCTAGAAACAGAAATCAACAATACAAAAAGTTCTCATCTCCACATAATCACCCCTCCCAAGTTTGCAAAAACTCTTACAATAATTCACGCAGTTTTCCAAAAAATAAAGAGAGAGGTGATCAGACTCTATTTATTGGATCTAATCTATATCCTACTCATCCACAAACAAGTAAACATATGTCTTGCAATACCCTATCTACACCATCTACAACTACATCATCTCATATTTTCGGTTCATCATCAGCACTGATATTTTCGGACTTTTTCGATATACAGTCAACACCATCAACTCCAAGAGAGGATAGTCAGCATAATGTCAGTTATTTTCCAGATGACTCAAATAACTTAAATATTTTACTTAGAAATATTCTCTCACTGGATAATATAGGCAACTGTAAACTTTAGAGGTAATTTAATTTATGGATACCTCTTATTTAAGTTTAAGCTTTTGACATTAGTACTTTGAAATGCTAAGTAATATTGAAAGCTTTCTTGAATAATCGCTGTCTAAAAATATACCGCTTCTGACAACTTTTCTTAAAAATTGTAAATCTATTTTCTTCTTAATTTATTGTCTATGCCTCAATGGTTATATTTGAAGCTTTGATATCAAATAGACATAATAGTTCTTGTAGAAGAGGATACCTAGTACTTAATGATCATTGTAATGAATATAAAACAGAAGTATGCTTAAGAGACGAGGATACTACAGATAAAGAAATTAACGAGAATAGTAATACTTATCTCACTATTCATACTCCAACAATAAGTGTTCCTACTTTTAAAGGATATCCATTGTATATTTTACCGAAGATGAGAGATGACAAAGAAGTTTGTTCATTATTTAAAGATCTGGACTATTTACTTATTGGATACCCATTAGACTGTAGTACTTTGAATAATAATAGCAAAGTAGATTATTTAAAATACGAAGATATTTTTTCAGTGAAATGTAGTAGATGTAGACAGTTGAAATCACTCAATCTTCTTAAAAGGCCTGATTCACAGCTCTGCAATGGAGGTGAGATATTGTATCAAATGTTTCGTCAACCTCTGTATGACGATATATCTATATGGAATAGTGTAAATGATCTTATTTTGAGGACTAACAATGGTAGAGTTCAGATAAACTATAGAAACGTTATTGCTAGCATGGAAAAATTTAGACCTGTACTATACACTTCACCAGCAGAGGAATCAATCACAGAAATAAGTGGTAAGAATACCTCATTTAGAGCAATATCATTAGCTAATGATCAGCTAATTAAATTATTGGAATATCATTTGAATCTTGACTATAAAGCTGTTTGTGATTGTTCACACACTCCTGAAACACATTTTGATAACTGTAAATATGGAGAAACTTGCAAAGTGGAATCCCCAGTAAACTCTAGTAGTTCTTCAGTGTGTGAATCAATTAGACCAAACATTATTGCTAATATTCAGGGAGCACATTTTGAGAATTATAGAATTGCATCTTCATTAGGTATTTGGGACTTGTGCAAAGGTGCTGGTAAAGGTCTAGAGAATGTACAGTTTAACAAAGAACAGGGGACAGTGGAATTAAAGGAAGTACTACTAAGCCCCAGCAAAAAAGCTATGTTGTATGACAAAATTATAGCAGGTGTTACAATTGGTGGATTAGGTTACTCAGAGTCATCTTTTGTTAGGAAGAAGTGTATAAATTCTGTAGTAAAGTATCTACCAGAAGATAAAATCCGATTTTTATCTCTGAACTTAGGAAGTCCTATTGAAATCCTTCAAGCATTCTGGTTGGGTATTGATATAGTAGAGTGTCCATATATATACAAAAGTTCTCAAAGTGGTATTGCATTGGTATTTAATGTAGATGAATTCTGGTCAACAGAAAATGGTATAATATACAATAATGAAGATTTCGAAAATGTTAGGAAGTTTTTACTTGAAGAAGATTTCACTTCAAATAATACTGATAACCTATTATTTGGAGGTGCTCGTTATATAAATTTGTCAGATAGGAAATGTGAAATGGATTTTAGTTTGGTAGCCGATGATTCACCATTGCCATATTCAAGAGCATATCTTCATCACCTAATAAATTCGCGTGAAATGCTAGCATTTACTTCTTTATTTTTACATAATTATTGGAAATATCAAAAGCTCTTGCAGTCAATAAGAAGAGCAATTGAATTTGGGTTATATGAACAATTTGTTACTTGGTTTATTACTACACAAACAGAAAAATATATACACCCGACAAAGCTACCACAATTACCAACAGAAACATACACTGTGGATGATGCGAAGGAAGTCATATTAAACCACAATCATAAAGTAGGATGCTGAGGATCAATTTAACTTAAGATATTTGTACATTGATATTAAATTTGTACATTAATATTAAATTTGTACATTAATATTAAATTTGTACATTGATATTAATTTAGTAGTAATACCATCTTAACACTTCCAATATTAAGAATCTAGTTTATAATAAAACCTAGAAGTTACTACTATACGTTTATCTTAATTAGTTTATAATAGATTATTAAATTTATTCTAAATCTAGGTATTTATAGTTATTTTACACTACTAGTCTATATGTTACATATCTCCCTGCAGTTTCTGAAGGTCTAATTATCTTCACAACCTGGCTCTTTGCAAGTCCAAAGTATCTTGCAACAGGATCTGCATGTTGTATTCTAGGAAGCTGAGTTTCTTTAACCTTGTATCGTTCTAACAATTGAGATTTTTCCTCATCGCTTAGTAGAACATGTTTTGGGACAAGTTCATGTCTTGTTATGTTTACTAAGAGTTCATTTTCCAAGAAACTCTCAATATAATGTTTAGGTGCAGCATCTAATATTGCAACTTTGGCATGTGCGGTCAATACATTCTGTGATATTAGAATAGCTCGCTGTATATTATGTTCATCCATTTTCTCTACTATATCACGTATTGGTTTAACACCTGTTTTTTTTGATTCATCTGCAAAATAGCATATAATACGCTTGGTCTGATCTTGTTTATGTGATGCTACCATTAACATCCTTGAACGAAGCCTTTGATGTGATTCAAACCGTTCCTTAAACGTAGCAAATTGCTCATCCTTATCCTGACTTGAGACTATGTAACCACGATCTTCTAACATTTCACATAATGTCCTTCTAGCCCGAAAAAATCGAGTATCCGAATTATCCATATCTGCTAGACTTATATGACCCTAATCTAGACTACTTGTATCTAATATGTATTCAACACCTTTCTTGAAATATACACATCATTTATTTAAAAGGAAACAAGAATAAATGCGCCACAACTCTACTTTGTAGTATTACAGCTGTCTACTTTAGCGCAAAAAAGGATACAGAACAGTAATTTACACCTTTTAAGAGGATCTCCTGTTCTTTCCTTTGTAATATACAACTGTATACACCTCTAATATTAATTAACTAGTATGTGAGACAAAGTTATTAGATTAATTAGGAGTTATTACTCATGATCTTACAAATTGTAGATCTGCAGCTAGTTAGTTCTATTGCAATTTTACTTGTATAGTTACAAATTTAGATATAAATACTACTCATGGAAGTATTATTTACTGTAATTACGAGATTCTTTCTTATCCACTTTATATATTAATGAAGAGGTATCGTTGAAGTCTAATATATTTGACAAATCTATGGTGAGGTAAAGTACGCACAATTTACTTATTTGCACTTTAAGAGATTTACTCAAGAAATATGGAAAAACTTTTTAATGAATTGATTCAAGGCTTGAGGAAATTTCAGGATGAAAGTAATAAGAATATTCATTTATATGAAGGAGAGAATTTTATATTTTGGAAGACTACAAATATAAATTATCATACATTGCTAAGCTCACTACCAGATGGATATTTGCTTATTACTAAAAATCCAACTTCTAAGCTACTTGAAGTAAATGAACTCAACTCCAATATTTATAATGAATATATATCAACTGGAGATTATATAAACAAATGTAAACGAGTACTTTCTGATGATTGTAAAAATTTAAATAGGTTATGTCTTTGCGAGTTAATGAGGAATTCAATATCCAAGTATTATAGTAAGGTATTAGATACAAATACAATATATGATATTTCCAAATTTAAGACTTTAGAATCTTATGATAATAATTCAACATATAATAATAGAGATTTTGATTACTTAATAATTGAACCATACTTACTTCCAATAAAAATAAGCTATGTGAGAAATATAGTATCATATATATCTTTCAAAAGTTATGAATTATCATTACCCTTGGTGTTTTATGTAGAAGATGATAGAATTCCTCCAGAAGCTACCAAAGGTAAAAAAACTATTTATACAATACTGAAACCCAATACTAATAGTTACATCAAGTACAGCATATACTCAATATATGAATACTATGGAATACTTACTTCACTACTAAGAAAAGATGAAATAATAATGAATAATATAGATGTTGATAATACATGTAACTTAGAAAATAGAAAAATAAGTATTAATAAGGAACCCCTAAATAACATTACAATAAGTGAATTTATAACTAATTTAGATTGTAACCTAAACAACAAAGAAATGCCGAATATATGTATTGCATGTTCAAGATATGATATTTACAACAATTCAGCAATATACAAAAGATGTGAAGATAACTTCAATGTTTTGTATGACAAGTTTAGCATTGACAAAGTAATTAGAAATATCCCAGGACCATTTATATCTTTATTTGTTAGATGGTCGGTAAATCTTAAAGATCAATTATATCCTTGTATTCCAAAACCAACTATTAACAACATATATGATGGACTTTTTATAGCAAGGGTAGGCTCAGCTAAACATTCTCTTCTACCCAAACTATTTAAGGATATTGAAATCTTGGAGAAATTTATTGAAATCACCTCATTGTACAGTAAATCCAAAGAATATAGCAAAGTTAATAGTATGAGTTTGCATTTGATAGAGTCTAAATGCTCAAGTAATGGAAATATAAAGCTAAATGAATCTGAAGAACCTACTTTTTTTTTAAGAGGAGAATCTGTAAATTATGTATCATCTTTCATTAAACAGCTACTATGTATTTGGAGTCACTCTATATTACATGGTAAGCACAAACTTTCTGAAGTAAAGCAAATAGAAACAGAACAGTCAAATTTTAATTCTAATAGAAAATCACTTCTTCCCTTTTCAATAGATAGAATTGATATGGATTTTACTGATCATTTATGGCATTATTTGAAAAGATCTTATTGTATAAAGGATATATATGATACAATCAACTTAATTATTGAAGAACTTGAGGAATCATCCTTTTCTTCAAAAATAACTTCAAGACTATTACCATTTGTTCGTGATGATAATGAAACAATAATTGGTCAAATGACTAGATTGGTTATACAAATATCTAAACTTCAGCGTTTTGATAAAAATGAAAATGATGACAAAATAAAAGTACTGAAAAATAAATGGAAGAATTACAAACATAACTGGTGCTTAAATATTTCAATGATACCATTTATTATTATACAAATAGGTATTGAATGTATAATTAACGATATGAAGCTCGTAATTAAAAAGGCAGATCCTTCAATAGATGAAACACAATTAAAGTGGTATCTAGACTATATAAATACAAATATTCTAAATACAGATAGCGAAATAAATAACGAAGTAGCTATATACGAACATATAAATGAGAACATTACATCACGTATTAAACGACTACTTTGCACTTGCGAACTGGCATCCCTATGTCTACAAATAAAGATACCGTGGGATATTCTCCATAAGATTATGCATACAAGTCTTGAATATTATAAATATTGCAGTGAAATATCTTCACCTCTGTTTGCTTTGCCTATATATAACAAAAATATAATTAAACAATACATATCATCGAGGAGTCCAAACGATGTTGATATATCCGTGAATGACTATTTTAATATAAATTTTCAAAAAATTAATCCAATAGACATACCTGTAATTGGGAATAATCATAAACAAGAATCACTACAATGGTTTAATACATATCCTGTTAATTTATGGAATGTCTACTCTGAAATTGAGTTACCTAGCTCACAGAATCAAACTAGTAACAAAATACTTACTCATTATTCAGTACAAATAAAACAGAAAATAATGTAGAAAGCTATTTTAAGTACTATAAAGTAGTAAATAATAATTTTGAGCTATTAGAATCCTGCTTTGAAGTTGCAGTATGACAAGACTAAATTAGAATCTAGTGTTTTCTATTGGGTTTAGCTAACTTACTCATCAAGATTTGAAAATTATGAAATAGCTTATTAATCTTAACATTAATTTTTCAGATAACAAATTATGACATGGTCAGTATAAATTAATTGTAATTGATATATGGTATACAAATTATTATCCTTAAATAATTAAATACAATTGGACTCTAATTTAATCTTAGCTTTAAATTTTGTTAGGTAAATCTGAATATTATAATAATAAAAAGGAGAAAGGAAAAAGGTTTTTTTGGAAGCAAGAAATTAGGTATTAGCTTTCCCAAAAGTCACTTTTTTTTTTTTAATTTTTAATATCAAACTATTGTTAAAAAGAAATATGCTACCTTATTTTAATGTTTTCTAAATTATATTATTTAATTACTATTTAGAAATACTTTAAGTTCTACATGAGGATACTCTAATGAGGTTTTAATCGAAATAGTTACTCATAAACACATTTGTTACTGCAAAATCCTTAGAATCGATGTTATTCTGACTTGCTGAAAACTAAACAATTTTATTTATAAATTTCACTAAATTGTGATTGTAAAGAAATATCTAAATATTTAGTGTAGTAGGCTCGTTCCAAAATAGTTGAATATCGAATATTATCTTTATTCTAACGAGAAAATTCAATTAAACAGATATTTTATAATTGAAAGAATATAAAAAATAGATTGAAACAAACTTTTTACGTTTAGATTTAATCAATTAGATTGCTAATATTCCTTCAAAAAAACAATTTAATTCAAGATATTTACTACCTCTAATATTTTCAGTGCAAATACATACACCTATTCAATATGAAGTATATATAAATATTATGTAATTTCATTATATAAGTTAGTTTTATACCCTTAGCTTCAAATATATGAATAATTTCCATATTTTCAGTACAAATGCTTCATATTTAGTTACATAAAATTTATTTAAAAACTTATTAAATAAATTTCACTTTTTTAGGTCCTCATAATTTCTTATAATTTGTGTATTGCTGTCAAAATTTTGAATATACATCGTTCCAGTAGAAAGATCTATGCATTGACGTTGTTTAAGCAAATAAAATTTGTTGAGTTGTAAAATTAGTTTCTCACAAGATGAGTGATCAATAGTAGTAGTGCACTGAACGATATTTTTCTTTATATAATGGTAGATTACATCTTTGTCAGGTCTCACCCCTTTTATATCTCCATTTGGGTATACTAAAATACACCAGTTCAATCGTTTCCAAATAAGTCTCCTTGTATTCTTTGGACATTTTGAGGGATTATTATCACCTGTATATGCAATTTCTATAAGTCCGCTTGGATAATAAAATATTATTGCCTGCATATCATTTTGTGTATCTACTTCGTAAGGTGTTTCAATATTACACCATGGAGTATCATAATTTATAGGTAATGGTGGTAATGAATTCAATGAATTGGAGCTATCAAGTAAAAATATAGAACTTAGAAGTCCATAAAGTTCATCTAAATCTCTTTCAAAGTCATGAGATTCAAGGATACTCTGTATAATCTGATCTCGACTCTGTAATGAATATGTATTAGCCGTATGTGAATTTTCATATGATTGAAAGTTTTTCTCCTTAACTTTTAATTCATCTATCTTGGAATAGGGTCCTTTTCTCAAGATCTCTTGGTTAGATAAATTATTAGAGTGCTCATTATTTTCATTGGATGCCTTTATTGGTTTCGTAGTATTTAATTTTGATTTCTTTAATTGGTTAATACTATTAATTGTATTATTTTTTTCTTTATTTCTTATCTCTTTAAGTAGACGCTGAATTTCAATATCCTTTCTTTTAATTTCCATCTTTAACCTTGTTATTAGTTCATTATTCTTTATTTTTTCCCTAACCATCTTCATCTTTTCATCTTCCATTCTTTTTTTTTCATCTTCAAATTCCTTAGTTATTTTTTCATATTTTTTATTAAATTCATTCTCCAAATTTTGTCTAAGAACAACTAATTGTTTTTGTTCCTTCTCAACCTCTTTCTTCTTGTTTATCAAGTCTTGATGAGCTTGATGGACACGCTCCATTTGCTTATCTAAAACACTAAGTTTTTCATGAATCATATTATCTAATGTTATCTTACTATCTCCTATTGTATTTTTTCCAAGTTGTGAAGATTTATTTATAGTATTACTTACAATATGTTCATCAATGCGCCCCTTTAATTCAGGTTGCTTAATTTCTCTCCTAATTGAATTATTACTAAGTTTTTCATTCTTCTTTCTTGTATTACTAATTACTAATGATTTCCCCTGACCTTTTCTTAAAAATGGTTTTGGTGTTATACAGTTCTTATTAGTATAAGATTCCAAATTTGCCTTAGTATTATCATCTTCTTTATTAGCTTCAAACTTATTACCATAGTAGTCCCAATTATTATTATCATCGGAAATATTGACTGGGGTATTTTCTAATTCGGCAATAAAGTCTGGTTCAAAAAACATACTGCTATCCATATCACATTCTGCTCCATGCTCTTCATAGTCCAGATATTTCATAACTCAAGTTGCAGTAAATCCTAACGTTGTAAAAAAGTAGTTTCCAATCTTTTCAAGTTATTATCGGGATTCATTAAATATTTAAGTAGGTAAAGTATTACGTTCATACACGAGTTTACTTTTGTCCTAACTCGCTACTATTATTTATAGTATAAGAGATTCAAGGCGCCTTAACCATATACCGCTACTGTGACTATTAAAAATATAATTATACTTTTAGACTCTGCAAAATCCGGAACTTATTCTATTGCTACCAAGTACATTTTCCTTACAAATTTGAAAATAGTCTGTTCTTTTTCCTCCACTAAATATAATGAAATATTAAGTATTGGTGCTCAAATATTAATTTTAAAATGAGAATTCCATTTTCAACAGTTCTTATATATAATTATTCGATACTTAATAATATCAACTCTCCGAAATATCAGTAGGAAAAAGGTTGAAAAAAAAAAAAATAAAAATTCATAAATTAGTAACTAGTACGATATTAACCGCCTTAAAATATACCGGGGTTATACAAACCCAATATATAGTCTGTAGATACGTCTTTAACGTTGACAATTTCTGGTATCTTTTTATTTAGATAATCTAATAAATATACATTTAATTTAACTTCTCTATATGATCTATTTGTCACTTCTGAACCATATATATCGCATATTTCAGTTATAGAACATATGAGATATAATTTAATCTGCTGCAGAGACTTTTCTGAATGAGAAATATTTGGTATTAAATTTTTATTAACCCAGTCGACTTCAGAAAAAAACAGTAAAATCCCAAACTCAGAATTTGCATATATATATATTACATCTAGTATAATATTAAATAAACCTTGTCTGAAAGTAATAATGGTTGAAAGTGACTCATTATGACTAGTACCTGAAAGAAGCCATGATATTTGTTCAAGTATTTGCCTTATATTATCTGTAAATACTATATTCATAATATATTCAACTGATATTGGTAGTGCAACGTATTTTTTTAACTTCATCTCCATAAGTTTTAATAGTACATGATAACCTCCATAATGAAATGGGTTACGTAATAGTAAACTAATAACCCATTTATCAAATAATTCATTAATATTGTCTAATTCAAAGCTATAATTGTTAAATATATCAGGATAAAGATCAAATATTAACCATCTAGTAAATCCCCATGCATAGTAATGATGCGGATAATTATCTAATTGATGCTGCAGAAAGTTAGAATGGAAGTTCTTAATCCATTCGACAATAATAATACCATTACTCACAGTATCACTAGTTAATTCATTCATATTAATTGTTAGACTTAACATATTTTTAGTCAAATATTCTAAATAATCCCATATTTCACTCGATTTAGGTGCTTTATCCAGTGCAATTCTAACAAAAACCACTTCATATTCAAAAAACTGTTTAATTTTATTTGACATATCAGATTCAAAATTTAATAAATATCTAGTTTGACAATACCTATTACACCATATAGTAGGATTAGAACTATCTAGGAGTATAAGTAAAGAAATCAAATCCCAAAAAATACATCCAAACTTAACCTCAGAAATAATTATATCTGGATATAAAATTGATCTCGTAATATTTTTCTTGTTGTAGTTGGAATGTAACAATTTCACACAATATTCTTGAATTGTGATATTCCTTGCTTTATGATCACTTATATATTCAAGTATTTCTGTAATAATTGAATTTTTAAATTGATTGCATATAACCAAATACTTCTCAGTTTCAATATATGTAATATTATCAAGGTTATTAGCTCCTATAGTTATGGTGTCTATGAAGTCTATCCCATGAAGAAAAATATATTCATTATTGCTTCTTATGATTTCTGATAAATAATTAAGTAAGACCAATGATTTTTCAGGATAATTAGATTTCATGACAGACATGGAAAGTGTTTAAAACATCCATGATCTGATTATAAAGATCAAACTATCGTGATTAACCTTTGTAAAGGTTAAATATATCCCTTATGATCCAGCAATAATATATACCGCTTTGCTTTTGTTTCAATTACATTATTGTTAAGACTAAAGATATAGTTCAAATATTACAAATTTTTACCTTTGTTATTATATACTAAATAAATTATTTAAGAGTTTATGTGAAAGCGAATGTCAAATTTAGTGATTTTCTTTCTTTTTTATGTTACATGTTCTAGTTAAATATACTAGTGCAATAAATAATACTACTAATCTAAAAGTACCCTGTACACATAAGATAGAACCAGAATGTAAATCTAATATAATAACATATACAAATAGTTCCTATAGATATTCAACGAGATATTTTAATGAATCAGCTACATTACCTTCCCAAAGTGATTTTAATATACAAATGCAAATAAAACCCAGTACCCTTTATTTCTACACCCAATAAAAGCATAGTGGTTATATCCAATAACAGTTTAGATAATTATGAAATAGGGAACTCTTCTCTAAAAAAGAATATATCTAAGTTTGATTCAAGAAAAGTACACATCTTCAAAGCGATTAATGATAATGTTGTATTAGGATACTCTACTAAAAAGTCTAATACTATTAGTAAAGGTGGTAAGAAGCACTGGAAATAAAAAACTGAGAAATTCTTTTACATCTGAAGTTAGATTGGGGTGTCAATGTTATTGTAGTTCTTGTTTTAATACCTGTGCATTGAGAAATTACAAATATGTACGTAAAAATCCATTAATTGTACAAAAAGTAGAATGGGAGCCTAAAGTACTATATGGTCCATTTAGAAATCCACTAGATCCATTTGATCGTATAAAAGGTCCTAGATATATTATACCATGTACTGGGAAATTTAATCCTATTTGTAGTAATGATGGTAATACTTACCCTAATCCTTGTTTATCTGGAAATGCACAATGAGAAGATGAACAATTAGAATTTTTATATTGGGCAATTTGCAATCAAAATTCTTTCAATACAACTAATATAACTCTTTAAAGTGATATTTCGTATATAGATGAAATATTAGTCACCTAATGATCCCTAGTCCAGTAACAACCTATATATAATTATCTGATTTATATGATACTAAATTATAGAGAGAATCCTTAATCCATCCAACAATATTGATAATACTATAGATAGAATACTCAATTTATTTCTGTCTATACTAACTATTTTATATATTTAAATTACTTATAATTTTTATCCTATTGAAAAAAAAAAGTGTTTATAATTTTCTCTTCTAGTTTCTAGAAATATGTTAATAGTAACGAGAATCCCTTAAAATAATTAGATACAATAACAAATATGGGGAATATTTAGATTATCCATAATTTGATTATAAAGAGAAAATTTCTCATTATTAATATTAACTTAGCTCCAATATACTGCTTTTGATGCAGTATCAAAACAACAGTAATACTATGTACCGCCCTGTTTATAATTAAGTAACGAGTGTGATGGTGGCTTATAGCTTGGAGCTTAAATACTTTCTATAGTTCATTCTGTTTAACATCTAAATTATTTTGTAATTTTAATGAAAATAAATATGGCAGGTCTAATAATGCTTTTATTTTGTATATTACAGATTTTACTCAAATATACTAACGCAAGGATTGGTGGTAGTAACTTACAAATAATTTGTCCATATGAAATAAAGCCAGTATGTGGATCTAATGGCGTGACATATAGAAATATTTGTTATCTAAGCTTGGTAAGATACTTTGATGACTCAGTTGCACTACTTCATCCAGGCATTTGTGATATAAGAATGCCAATGAAATTTGGCTCACTTGATTTTATTTTAAGTTCAAATAACAACACAATAATTATGTTTAATAATACTTTAAACAATTATGATGAAGTGAATTCTTTTGTTGAAGAGAATAGATCTATATTTACTTCAGAGATACCTTGTCTTTTCAAAATTATGAGTGATAAACTTGTATTGAAATACTTACCTAGGAAAGCTGTTATTGAAATAAACATAGAAAGAGATACAAAAAGTAAAGACTGCACCCATGTTTTGACAAATGAAGTGAATATATTATGTGCGAGTGATGGTAAATCTTACATTAATATTTTTGAATTTGAAAATGCTAAGTGTAAAGATGAAGATTTATTTATTCTGCATATGGGAGAGTGTAACCCCGAAACACTATATGATCCATTTAGAAATCCACCAGGTCCATTTGATCGTGTAAGAGGTCCTGATTGTATTAAGCCATGTACTAGGGAATTTAATCCTATTTGTGGTAATGATGGAAAAACTTATAGTAACCTTTCTGAATTTAGAAATGCACAATGTGAAGATAAACAATTGGAATTTTTATATTGGGGAACATGTAATAATAATATAGTTAATATAAATAATACAAATAAAATAAATAATCAAACTGAACTATATAGAGATCCACCAGGTCCATTTGATCGTGTAAGAGGTCCTGATTGTGTAACACCATTTATTACATTAGATCTAAATTATATATGTGGTACTGATGGAAAAACTTATAGTAACCTTTCTGAATTTAGAAATGCACAATGTGAAGATGAACAATTGGAATTTTTATATTGGGGAACATGTAATAATAATATAGTTAATATAAATAATACAAATAAAATAAATAATCAAACTGAACTATATAGAGATCCACCAGGTCCATTTGATCGTGTAAGAGGTCCTGATTGTATTAAGCCATGTACTATGGAATTTAATCCTATTTGTGGTACTGATGGAAAAACTTATAGTAACCTTTCTGAATTTAGAAATGCACAATGTGAAGATGAACAATTAGGATTGTTATATTGGGGGATTTGCAATCAAAATCTCTTCAATATAACGAATATAACTCCTACAATTTCCATAAATAATATTGAGAATATAAATAAAACATTAATTAATAAGTAATTTCCAATATGTAAAAGTAACATTTGTTTAATTGATACTATAAAAAGTTATAATGGAGTCCTTAATCTATCCAATAATAGTAATCATTATTTCAGAGTAATTTTAGTTTATTCATATTGATCAATAGAATTGAAATATTTAGTAAAATATTCTCAGTAGTCTTATATTTCATCCTATCTAGTTATTCTATTAAATTTTCATACTTCTGTGTTTAATCATTTATATCTTTAAATATTTCTGTGATAATGGAGTCTCTAAACTAATTACACATAAACAGGAATTTGCTCATTTTAGTATATATAATTTTATTAAAGTTTCAATTTTATTGTCTATAAAATTTTTTATAGAAGAAATATTCATTATTCTTTCTTCTAATGTTATAAATAATTGTTACCAAACATTTTTCAAAATAACTAGATATTATAATAAGTACGAAGGATATTTAGACTATAATTTCATCATAAACATCAGAATATAATCTTTAGTGTTTATTTAGATAAAATATACTACTTTTAATGCAGCAACAAAGTAGTGCATTATATATGGTCTAGTACTTGACTCTAGTAATGAGAATACTATTGTTAGACCTGTAAGTACAATGTCGAATTATAGTATTCCATATACTTTGTTTTATATATTAATTAAATTATTTTATCATTTTTATAAAAATAAATATGAGAAATCTAATGAATTTTTTTTTCATCTTGTATTCCAAGGACCTAATTAAATAATACTAATACAAGAATTAGTACTATTCACTTATATATATATCTTTTCTACAATAAGATAAAATTATGAGTTTAGTGATACAACAGAAGTATTTGTTTCCTGAACTTTGAAAAATACTTTGATAAGTCATTTTCACTAATTTATCAAAGTTCTTATGATAAAAAAAAAGTGTTAATGAAATATGACTTCCTTAAATCCATTCTAATATCTTATAAAAATTAACTTATATCTATATCTAAAATTTTATTTAAATAAAAATGTTTGTTTTATTAAAAATAATAGATCCATATTCAATTAAAAAACTGTATAAACTGTTACAATATAAACGATCCTGTGTTAAAATACTATAATCAAAAATATTCTATTGAAACAAAATTTGAAGTATAAAAAATTAAAAATAAGAAATGTGTTTATTCTTTCACAAGTGAATTTAAATATCATTATCTAATTAATGAAAATTCTTACACTAATACTTGTTAATTTAGAAATGATAAATGTATAAATAAAAGTTTATAAATTCTACAGATAATGAAATGAAAATATGAATTATTAAATAATCTATCTAAAAATATACTTGATTCACTTAATCATGTAATATATACTATTCATTTGACATTTGCTGCACTAAATATCCACCTTATTCATGCTAACAGTGGTTTAAATTAATTACTCGCAATTTAGAAATAGACAATATAAATGAGCATATAAGAGTTTGAAGATTAAATAAGTTGTTAATTAAAACCTTGTGTTTCTTATTTTTTAACCTGCACAAGATATATTTAAACATTAAATCTACAATACAGATAATTCACTAAATATATTTGATTGTATAAGAGGTTGTAAATGTACTAAACTATGCACTATAAAATTGAATCCTATTATTTGTAATGATAATAATATTTAATAAAAGAATTGTATTTAGAAATATACAATTTACAAATGGAAAATTAAAATTATTATTATTGAATGGTTTACAATAATTCACTCAACGTAGCTATTACTAAAACTTTTAAAAACTTGACTAAGGATATCAAATCACAGCTACTTAAAGATAAGTTTTATTTATCTGATTAATTTGATTGTTTAAGAAATTTTGTGATAATATTATACTGGCTATATCACTCATGGATTTCTTTTATGATAATTATTGACAATCTGATGTAGTATACATGAATTTAAAGATTCTTACTTTTTGCAAAGAATTATAATTCTAGTATAATAACGTGAATCTTATGATAATAAAATCTTATCACATCTTAGTCAAAAAAAGAAATAAAATTTGTTAGTTTTATATGTTTTAGTTATATATATACTGTAATTGTAATGATATCATATATACTAATAGTATTTTTGGACTCATTATAATGCAGCTTAAAGAGTAAGAAATTAATATCAATATTTGAATGTTTTTTTAAGTATACTATAATATTAATTAAAATTGTTTATTGTTATAACCAATTTATTTTTTATAATAAAAAAATATGACTTGGAGTAAAAAATCTTTAACAAATTAAAACTTTTGAACTAACATTTGCCTTATAGTACAAAAGAACAAATTTGATTTATTGCACTTACAGTCTGAGCAATTATGAAATCAAATAGAATAAAGACGATATCAATCTAATTGAACAAGTTTAATGTACTTTTTTTTCTTAAGAATTCTTGTAAATCACTTGTTAAAGAATAAAGTACCTAATTTATATTAAACTATCATATATACCTTAATTATTAATT